>NW_026111301.1:0-15791 GCF_024679095.1 Eriocheir sinensis | reverse complement strand
TAAAACTGGTGATGACATGACCCATCTCTCTCAACTTTGCATAAACCGGTTTCATTAATTTGGTGAACAAGCGTGGTCCTTCAGCAATCCCGTTAGGAAGACATGTAAATTGATAAATTCTCCCCTGCCACTTGAAGCACAAAAAACGCTGTTGTTCCTCAGCTATTTTGATAGCGTAATAAGCATGTCGTAGATCAACTGATGCCATGTAATCACCTTTGTTAATCAACCTAATGGCCTGTGCAAAATTTTCCATTTTAAAGTGCTGATAGGGAATGTGGGTATTAAGCTTCTCAAGGTTGAGAATCATCCTAACACCGCCATCTTTTTTCTTACGCAAGAAAACAGGAGAAAGAATTTGGCCTTCAAACCTACTAGTTTCCCTGATGACCTGCAGTTCCAACAGTTGAGAAATTTCCTGGCAAACAATACCCTTGTCTTCCTCACTAAAAATATACTCAATATCTTCATGAAATAAATGGCTAATATCATCAACAGGAATGTTAAGATGGCAATGTTGAACAATGTCCAAAACATGAGAATCATTGGTTAATTTTCTCCATTCCTTCACAAAGTATTGAAGCCTGCCAGCTTCAAAGGGCTGACTTACCACATTTACCGCCGGGGCATGGGGCGACCCCGGCCGCGGTAGTTTTTTGGATCCGAGCCCAGGCGAAGGGAAGACTGCCGGTGTTCACCCTTGTGGCCATACATATGCTGCCCGTAAGGCTGGAACCTGGAGGCAAACCCCTTGTAAGCAGGGATACCTTGTGAGCCTCTGGACTTCCATCCAGCAAATCTTGATGTAGAGGGCAGCTGTTTCTTGTTGGTGAACTTTGTCTTCAATTTTTCCGCCTCCTCAATGTGTTTTGCTGCTTGAGAGACGTCATCGCCAAACAGGAATCGAGTCATGGGGACCTTGTCGGAACACAGGTGTGCATATTTCTGATTGATTTCTCTTTTGATGATAAACCGGCGCGTCAGGTTATTTTTATGGTGAGCATTCCCCAGCAGGCCGAGGGCACCATTAAGCAGAGCAACTTCCTGGGCAACTTGTGGATGTCCAGTCTGAGCAAACCTGTCCAACACTGTGAGAGACTTTGTCAAAATAGTGGCTGCCATGACAATGTCCTTACCAACGCCCTTCATACGGTGGTCTGTTTTCTTGGCGTCAGGTTTAAGTGCATCCAAGATCTGAGCGTTACATTCCACTGGAGACAACGCTACACAATTACTGGGTCTCTTGATAGCGTCATCCTCTAGAATTTCCTTGTACTCTTCCTCTCAGCCCGTGGTCAAAAACATGATTCACCATGCCAGCCACCCGCCCATCAATGTCGGCCCCAAGTGCATCCACGGGACCATAGACCTCGGCACACCGCTGAAGGACACTTACTGACTGTGGATCATGCACTGAATCCTTGTCATCGTCATCACCAGAGACGTAAGGTACATCGGCAGCAAACCCAGAGAATGAGGCGGGCGAGATAGGGGCGGGAGTAAGCACCGCCCGGCTGTTGTTTACACTGGGAGGTGCGTCGGTGTTTACACTGCTATGTGCGCCGTTAGCGCCACCACCAACACCACACTGTTTATCTTCTTTCAACTCGTTAACTTCACTCCGTAATTCAGCAATAGCGTCCAGAACCATATTCCAGGGTGGGACAGGGGAAGCATCACGATGGCCGGCAGCCCGTGAAGTAGATGGGAAGCAAGCAGAGTGAGCATCATTGGCCGCCTTCCCCGACTCACCAACACTGCGCTTGCCAACATATTCGTGCCGTCGAACACTTCGAGAACTATCCCGATGCGAGGTGCGGGGGCCCTTGCTGGAATGCTTGCGGGAGGAGTGCGTCTTCGAGTGTGAACTAGCATGTCCTGAGCCGTCCTCCACGTCCGACAAGCGAGAGTCGTGCTCAGAAGACGACATCATGGCCGCCTCAGAGTACGGAGGCAAGATATCATCAACAGGGCCGTAAGCCCCAAAACCCCCACTAATGGGTATGCACCCGCTCCTAAACGGATGACGGGTGGTGTTGCAGTCAGCTCCTAAACGGATAACAGACTGTGGCACGCCTTTCCGCTCCAAATTTGGATGACGGGATGAAGGCCGCCAGGCTTGAGAGGGGACGTCTGGTAAGCGCGAGAGCAACAAGCCAACTGGCGGGCGCAGCAGCAGCAGTGTATCTCATGTGGAATGCTCACTTCGGCAGATAAGTGATTCCTGATGTAAAATTCAGTTTTTATCACCCCATTCCTCCTCAGAAACTACACATTTGTGACGAAATCAATTAGCAAAGCAATCAAAACACCAAAAAAGAATAAGTTCACCTATCTCATTGCAAAAAACTTTGTTGTTCTTAATGAAGAACTTAGGTCACATACAACACAACGGTGTATATCTTACTGTCAGAATGTTCATTCCTGAGATATTAATTTTTATATAATTTATCACTTCCTCCAGAGTCCATCCACATTAACCTGCACCATGATGGTCTGCGGGGGAAGAAGGGGAGTAAAGGGGGTAGAGGAGGGGATTCAAATCTAAACGTGCTGACCCGATGGCGAGAAGTACTCAACAAAGTGATGATAGTAATGGCCAAAGTGGCGTTAGGTACTGATCCAGTGCATATAAGTACCAACCAATGTATTAAGTTAGATTAGGTTTGGGAATATTGCCCGAAACTGCAACTTTACCACATGCTTGGAGATGAAAATACATTTTTCTGGTAGATTTTGGTGTTTTTTTGTATGAATCTGCTTACTTTCGTTGTAAATTCTTCAGTTATGTGGGGGAAGGGTATGAAAAAGGTTGATTTGCAATGGAAATAGTTTTTTTTTTTTTTTACAACAAAGGAGGCAGCTCAAGGGCACACAAAAAAAGAAAACAATAATAAAAAAAAAGCCCGCTACTCGCTGCTCCTAAAAAGAAACAAAAGAGGTGGCCGAAAGCAAGATCAAATACGGGAGGAGAGATGTCCTGATACCCTCCTCTTGAAAGAGTTCAAGTCGTAGGCAGGAGGAAATACAGATGAAGGAAGATTGTTCCAGAGTTTACCAGCGTGAGGGATAAAAGAGTGAATATGCTGGTTAACTCTTGCATAAGGGGTTTGGACAGTATAGGGATGAGCATGAGTAGAAAGTCGAGTGCAGCGGGGCCGCGGGAGGGGGGGAGGCATGCAGTTAGCAAGTTCAGAAGAGCAGTCAGCGTGGAAATATCGATAGAAGATAGAAAGAGAGGCAACATTGCGGCGGAATTTAAGAGGTAGAAGACTATCAGTATGAGGAGGAGAGCTGATGAGACGAAGAGCCTTAGCCTCCACTCTGTCCAGAAGAGCTGTGTGAGTGGAGCCCCCCCACACATGAGATGCATATATATACTAGATTTGTTCAAAGCACATAAAAATCTACCAAAAAAGTGAAGTTTCATCTGAAAATCTGAGACAGGTGAACTTATAGTACAGTATATGTTCACCCCCCCAAAAAAAAACAATTTTTGTTCGCATGCTCGTATAATTAAACCTAACCAAAGCTAACCCATCGTAAATCTAACCTAGGTACTCGAACAAACCTAATGCCACCTTGGTCAGTACCCTAACCCCACTGAGGACTTGTCGGAAAAGCAGAGTTTATGGTGGGGGAGGCCTAAATAGGCGAGATTTGACACGAATTTCCAACAAATCTATGTAAATTTCCCAAAACCAACATTATAACCTCCTAGCCGGGGCTCTTTGACCTCCATATTAAGTACCCTATCCTAACCTAATCCTTAACATAACCTAACATAGCCCATAACTTAACCTTGCCCTTAACCTAACCTGACCTGAAAGAGGGGAAAAAAAGAGGGTAAATGAAAAGATTCAAAGACTTATCTTTGACCGGGGTTATTTTGCTCCATTACGTTGAAATGGCATGGATATGTAGGCTTGCAGCAGAAGTGGGAGGAGTTTGTGTTGATGTAGTTGTTACAAACAACAGGTCTTGGTACCATCTCAGGCCGTGTACGGTTCCATCGACGTCGCTTAATTAGAGACAAGGAAGGCCCTACATTTTTCCTTCCCCTGTCATTATTAATGAATCTCAGGTGTCGCAACTTGGTGTGAACATGGCCTAAGTATTCACCTGTGGAAATACGTTGATGTAAATGTGATTGGTATCCTATTTTTTGTGAAAAATGAATGTGCGATCATGGGTGTCGGAGAGCTGCTGGAGGATGGCTTGGCGACGAGGAAAAGCTGCCGAACTTTATGTAATTTCTGATTTACTAGGGCGAATTTTGCGTTTTCCTTCTACATGTAGATACAGAAAGCGTTAATTTACCCATACATGTCAAAAGAACTATCTTACAACATATAATAGCGAAGAAATCCGAGGCATATAGATGCCCCGGCTCAATTCTGCCCGAGGCTCAATTTTGCCATTGACAGGGGCCTATATTTTTCCTTCCCCTGTCGTTATTAATGAATCTCAGGTGTCACAACTTGGTGTGAACATGGCCTAAGTGTTCACCTGTGGAAATACGTTGATGTAAATGTGATTGGTATCCTATTTTCTGAGAAAAATGAATGTGCGATCATTGGTGTCGGAGCGCTGCTGAAGGATGGCTTGGCGACGAGGAAAAGCTGCCGAACTTTATGTAATTTCTTATTTAATGGGGCAAATTTTGACATGGTCTTTGTCATCATAATAAAGAATGATGATCATGCTAGCTCTAGACGTCATATCAGACGAAAAGAACCCCATATACACGAGCTTGAGCTAAGATAACAGAGGCATGTGGATGCCCGGGCTCAATTTTGCCCGAGGCTCAATTTTGCCCGTGACAGCGGCATGTTGCGTTGCCTCGCGAGACCTCCTTCCTCCTCGTCCTCTTGTTACGGGGGGAGCCCGACGGGTGGGTGGGGGGGTCGAGGGAAGACAAAGCCCTCCCCCCGGTTAACCCTGCTCAGGTACACCTGTTGCCCCCGAAGGTCCCAGGTACACCTGTTGCCCCCGAAGGTCCCAGGTACACCTGGGTCTGTCAGACCCGTATACAAAAAAAGGGCCGTATGTGCAAACGGTGTTTCTTTTTATGCATTTCTTAGTTTGTACACTTATTTTGGGATCAGAACAACAGTGTGAAGCAGTTATTAGGGTGTAAATGAAAAATCCTGTATATGCTAAATTTACTAAAAAAAAACTTATAGAAAAAATGATATTTTTTTTTCCAAAAATCATTACAACGGTTTGGCTGAAAATTAAGGAAAAATAATTCTATCTTACTTTAATAACATGTGGAACTTTATGATGGAACCATCAAATTTCATGTCTCATACCCACAACCTGAAGAAAACGAGCACAAATATTAGTGTTTTTTTTTTTTTTTTTTCAATAAGTGTAAAGGGCCTTTATTCAATACTGGTATACTACATCAGAGTTTTTATGAATCCTGTGCATATTTCAGTGAACATAATAACATAATAACCATATTTTTTGTCTTATATGAGACCTGTACAATGAATTTTTTTTACATTGATTTATTCACAGTCTGCGCACAGGAAACGGCTGTGCTCCACACACACTGGCCTGTGGCAGGTGATACACCTGTATTTTGTTTTTCTGTCCTTTCTGATAGGACAGATGGCACACCTCCTCTTGGTATTGTCATCCGGAGCAGCCCTTGATGGGATGTTGAAGTCTGGAAAGACGGATATTATGGTCTGCTGGATATTCCTTTGCTGACCTCTGAATGCCAGCCTTTCTTCAGCCCAGGGTTTGATCAATTCGTGGGCCAATGTGGTGAGGAAAGTACGCCTGGAAATTTTCTTTTTCCCAGCCTTGACATTTTCTGCATTATGAATGACATAGGAATTGATGCCTGCAGCATTTATCATGCCAAAAAACACTGCAAGGGGCCATCGCTTCGTCATTCTCCCACATGATGAGTAGGCGGACATTTGGTCGAAAGTGTCGACCCCCCCTTTATTGGCATTGTAATCCATTATTATTTCTGGCTTTCCATTGTCTGCAAGGGTAGGCTGATCATGCTGTGAAGACACCAGCAACACAAGCTTCTTTGGTGCTTTTTTCTTGTCCTTCGCATATGTCACCAGAGTCATTTTCTTGTCAAACAAGAAAGCACTTTGCCCGTGCTTGAAGAGTGACTTGTCAATCATCTCTGGTGGTATCTCCTTGTTTGCTCTTATGGTTCCTACATATGTGAGGCCATAGTTGTCCAGAAGGTCAGTTGTGAGGGGAATGGATGTGAACCAATTGTCACCGGTGATGTTGCGCTTGGTGTTGGCATATGGGGCAACAAGCTTGGTGGTCACATATTGGCCTAAAGACATACCATGTGGTGGCTGGGTGTGTTTCCCCAGATATGGCATTGCATTCAGCATATAACTGGTCTCCGAATCGCAGACCATAATCAGCTTTATGCCATATTTTGCTGGTTTATTTGCAATATATATTCTAAAGGGGCATCGTCCTCGGAATGCAAGCAACTGCTCATCTATTGTCAGGTTTTCACCAGGACAATACCGAGATGTACAGTTGTTGATGAACATATCAAAGATCTCCCTTATGGCAGCAAATTTATCAGTGCTTTTCCTCTCCTCTCTGGTTTCCATGTCATCAAAGCGTAGAGCTCTCAGAAGAAACGCAAATCTACGTTCCCCCATAGCAGCTCTGTACAAGGCAGGTCCAATTGTTTTGGAGAACATCTCTTGCGTTGGCACATGGTTGTCTTGTTTTAGGCCAGACATGATGAGGATCCCAATAAATGCCATAATTTCATTGAAATATGCTTTGTCAGTTGTTGGGGTCTTTTTGTCCTTATATTTGGCCGCCAGCTTTTCAATTGATTGATTGGTCCATGTCAGGATTACATTGATTAGGTTGTCGTCGAGCATTAGCTCAAAGCAAGCCCTTGGAGAATCAGTCTTGATCCACTGTGCCAACACAGGCCCCTTTGTGATGGGCTGTACTATGTTACGTGCAGGGGTTCTGGTGGCTCCTCTGGTTGGCGGAGTGGTGGACCAAGAATGGCCCTTTTTGCCCCGCAAACTACTCCTGTTAAATTTAACAGTCAACCTGACTGCTTCATCTTCCTGCCCCGGTGAACTTGGAGGATCCTCCGGAGCACTGGCTATTGCAGGACCTGCAGATGCGGACGGACCAGCATCTGTAGAAGTGGAGGGTAAAGTCAGCTGCTTCCTTGGTGAACACCTGGAGGAAGGTCGTTTCCTCTTTTTCTGAGGAACATCCTCATCATCACTGTCACTTTGTACCAGTTCTGCTTGTGAAGGCACATATTCCACCATCTCATCACTGTCATAGTCTACTTCAATGTCTAATTGATCTTCATTCTCACTAATATTCTCACTAATATTGGATTCTGCGTCAGAAATGTCACTGTCTCTTTCTCTTCTAGCTGCCATTTTTATATATTTATTTATTTATTTATTATCTGAAATTATTCATATTACCTGTAAAGAAAAACAAATTTTAGCACTCATCTAATTCACAACTTTTCATTTGTTTTCACGACTTTTTTTTTCATATATTCATTGTTTTTATCAGCATCACATCACTTTACCTTCACTTCCACACACTATTTTAGATTTAATTGTTATTTAGTGTTATTTATTTATCTGAATTTATTTTATTTATTTTCTTATTTATTGCACCTGAAATTATTTATACAGCCTGTAAAGAAAAAAAAATATTAGCACTCATCTAATTCACATATTGTATAAAAACATTCATAGCTTTTTATTAGTTTTCACTACTGTTCTTTTGATTGTTTTTATGAGGATCATATCACTCTTTGCTGTATCCCTTTGCTGTATGCACTTTTCACTGTTTGCCATTCCTGTTCTTCAGTGTTTTGATCAGCATCAGATGACCTGTAATAAAAAATGAAGCACATTAGTATAACAGGCAGTGACAATATGCATCATGTACACAATAATAACTGTTATTCATAAGAAAAACAATATTTGTTACAGTTTATAATAATTTTAGATACTCATAAAACACCCAACCTGTTAGGTAGACCTGGGTCTCAGAGGCCCCATCACTCACAGTAGTTAGGTACACCTGGGTCTTACGGGCCCGTACAACCGCACTCCCCAGGTACACCTGGGTCTCAGAGGCCCCATCACTCACAGTAGTTAGGTACACCTGGGTCTTACGGGCCCGTACAACCGCACTCCCCAGGTACACCTGGGTCTCACAGACCCGAATGCAACTTTTAGCCCATATAATGGAGAAACTAAGGGTGATCTCAAAGTAACCTCCCTACACCTTACATGGGCACATAAAGTTAGGAAGCTATCAGAAAGGACAGGTGTCCCAGAAATCTACATAATACATATGACATACATTTAGGGTATACCCGGGTCTCTAAGACCCAGGAGTACCTGAGCAGGGTTTTAAGAAGGTGGGGGGGTCGAGGTGGGGCGAAGCCTCCCCTTTTAGCTTAGGTCTTGTTGGTTTCCCGAAAATGAACTGACGCTGCCCCCATTAGAGGGTGGTAACACTGCAGCAGAAACTGCATACCTGGCAACTGGGGCAGGCCACTCGGTTACTGAAGTGAGCGGAAGCCCACTACTGTAGCCCAGGATCAAAAGACACAGGGTCTACCGGAGAGCGCGTCAAATTTTTAATCAACTGGCGCATGACGTCATCAGGTGGAAGGTTGGTGGGTTCAGCTATGGTTTACGCCTCAGTAGCCAGCCGGAAGCGGTGGTGTACGGTTTGTTTGTTTTGTTTTTTGTTTTGTTTTACGTTGCCTATTGCGCCGGTAGGCATCTTCCCGGTGGGGCCTGATGGTCGGCCCATGGCTTCTTCCAGGTGGGGCCTGATGGTCGGCCCAGCCCGTTCTGGCGCAGGCGAGTGTTTATAGTGGCGCCATCTTGTCAAATCACAATGCCTTGCAGTTGTTAAGTATCTGGCTGCAAGTCTGTAAGTAGGCTATTTAACCCTCTAGAGAAAGCACCATAGTCTGTCTAGGTCAGGGGTGTCCAAACTTTTTTTCACAGAGGGCCACATGCGGAAAATATATGAGTCGGGCCACTCAGTATATTTATGGATGGAGATTTTAGAGTTTATATTTTTACAGGAACTACCACGTGTAGGTCAACTGACCTCTTGCAGATTCCTTATTTTCTTATGTATGTATTTTTTTTAAGGGATGTAAATAGATATAGGCAAGTGTACCTTTAAAGGACTTTGCGCCTGCGCGTCTAGTTCATGATACCGTACCAGGATTAAATAGATTAACGATCAATAATTATCGCTTAATTTTATAAATAAAGAGGCTTATTTAAAGTAACTATTTAGCAACGTGTATAAAAATAATTGTAAGAAGTCCGCAGTCACTTGTTGCCATGACAACGTTGACACCTTTCTTTACTGTGATCGGTGATCGGAAGTTAGTTTGTGAAGTTCCGATCTCCACAGTCCGATTACCTTTTACAAAGATGATCCAATCTTTGCATTCCGATCGCCAGTTGCTGTTTCGATCAGATCGGAAGATCGGACGATCGGACTGATGATCGGAAGTGCCCAGCTCTGATATATATATATATATATATATATATATATATATATATATATATATATATATATATATATATATATATATATATATATATATATATCCGATCATTACTATGTGTAATTGGGATTTCTGTTGTTGAATCTCTAGCCTTGGCTCAGGAGCCTGTCCGTGGCCGTGGCTGCGGGTGCAACACACTGCCAGGAGGAAAGGCTCCAGCGGGGAATTGGTTCCAGATTAAAACTTAACTCTAATAAGAACTAACACATGCCCAAGTTTCTTGGGGTGTTTGCAGGGACTCATAAATATAACTTTGTATAAAAGTTAGTCATCCTTCATATGCACTCTGGATACATTATTGAACCATTAACACTTTGACATGACACTTAATGAATGTCTGTCAGTTTTGTTGATCATAAGTACATGAAGTGGTTGCTGCCTTCTGTTTCCCTGCCTGCCTTGGCAACTTATCACTCGAAAACATGTACAGAGACATTTCTCATGATGTTCATAAGATGTGTGTGTGTGTGTGTGTGTGTGTGTGTATCATTCATTATCCCTGCCAACACATTTTTTTCATTTTTCCCTCCAAGCACTTGCATGAACCTTGTGATATAGAACAGTTTTTATATGGTACTGGTGAGGTGTTTAGTCTGAGTATATTGGCATTTACTGGTCCAGCACTGCTTGAAATGCCAGAATTTTCCTCTTTTCTACAATCACACACGTCCTCTGCGTGTAACGAAACACACGAGAAATTAATCCAGACAAGGAAAGGTTTTGCTGGCGCCGGGGATCGAACCCGCGACCAGCGTAACGGGAGAACCACTCCTTTACCAGTCGGCCAAAGAGGTACCCCACTGGTTAAGTGGGTTATGGGAGGCTCGCCCATCAGGCAAGTCAGCACTACATGCTTCCCTCACTGGTCTTAGCTCACAAAGGTAATGGTGTCACCCTGTGTCCAGGCGTCGTCCAGACCACTGCCCTGCTGCACTACGAGGCCTCCACCAGCCACAACCTGACGGTGCGGGCGCGGGACCCCTTCACCGGAGGCCACACGGACACCCACGTCACAGTCGCAGTCACGGACGTCAATGACAACCCGCCGGAGTTCAGCCGTTCCGTCTTCAAGGAAGACGTGTCGGAGGCTGCATCACCGGGCCACGTGGTGCTGCAGGTAAATTACTTCAGCAAATATTACAGGTTTTTCCACTTTTTTTTTAATATGAAAATTTGACCATAAACTCTTTTATAAATATTGATTCCCATTCACTACCTAATAACATTTCATTGTTAATCAATCAAAAATGGATCTTATGCATAAGTTTGATAAGCTGATCGAAAAATCAAAAGTTTGAATTCTTTTTGCATTGTCGAGACACCTTCACCCTCTGCCTTGTACAGGTTTCAGCAAGTGACGTGGACACGGGGCCGGGCGGTTCAGTGCGCTACTCGTGTGTCATGGAGTGTGGCAGCTTTGAGGTGCGTGCCCTGGACGGTGTCGTCACACTCACCAAGGAGCTGGATGCAGAGACTGAGGCTCAACACGTGCTGACTGTGCTGGCCACGGACTCAGGCATACCCCAGCTCTCCTCCACCGCCACAGTGGTTATTGACGGCAAATTACATGTAGACAGTAAACACTTATATAGCCAGACTAATTGGGCCGAAGGCAAATTGTATGCATGAAGTTTCCATATGCTTGAGGTACTGAACATTATGGCTGACAAAGAAGGTATATTTCCGCACCAGCTGTTTTTTAGAGTGGGTTCTCAACCTCGGAATGCATCCAGACAGTAAATTAAGTAATAGAGAACATATGAATACAGAAAACCACTTTTTTATTTCGATTATAAATATTTGATTAAAATCCTGCCAACTCTGGGCAGGACACACATGTAGGAGGGGGCAGAACAAGTGGACAAAAGTAACTATCTAGGGTCATATTCTTAAACATTTCAGCACCCAAGCGCTCATATTTGACTAGGCTTGCATAGGAGTTGTGGTTATTTCCATGGGTAGTTTTATGATCATGATGATAGTCTGACCCTTCTTCTGTACCTTGAACCTGAAAAAACACTCCTAGGAAACCGACTAAGCTCCATTTTGGCCTTTGGAAATAGTTGAGGGGTGGAAGCGTCAGACCACACCGACCCTATAGTGGTTTTGCAGTGACGTCACGAAATAGCGTCGTCTGCACCTTGTGCGTCGTCTGCAAACCCGTTGGTGGTCACCTCCCCAGCAGAGTGAGCAGACGGACCACGTGTGCGTGCCCCATCCCCAAGTCACTACCCGCGGGCAAATGGCAGGACCATCAGCATCATTTGTGTTAAGTGATTACGAGAGATCGCTTGAGAATGCTGGGAAGCTAAGATATATTGAAAAAATCAGTACTTTAGGAGGAGGAGACTGGTTGACTGGCTGTCTAGCTGGCTGGCTGTCTGGTTGACTGGTTGACTGGTGGGTTGACTGGTTGCCTGGTGGGTTGATTGGCTGGCTGATTGGTAAACTGACTGTCTGTCTAACTGACCGACTGGATGGCTGACTGGTTGACTGGATGACTGACTGGGTGGTTGACTGACTGGCTGATTGGTTGGCTGGCTGGCTGGTTGACTGGCTGATTGGTTGGTTGGCTGATTGTCTGGCTGGTCGGTTGACTGGCTGTCCCCCTGCCTGGCCGATCTCCTGTTGCTGACCAGTGATGCCAAGGTAGGCAGCATAGGCAGGCAAACAGGTGAGGGCAAGTGACGACAGGTGAGGGCAGGTGACTGTAAGTCACCTTACACTACGCACTCTTTGAGGGTCACTTCCCTGCGTACACTTATATACTCCACCCAGCACTGAGCTCTGTCCCTCTGTGCACTTTGCCTCCACTGAATTTCCTTTCTTATTTTCTTCCCCTGCTTGAGCGCCGCCATGCGTGTCTACCACCGCCAGCTCATGTAAATCCCGTTCCACAGTGCCCCCGCCACACAATAAGCTAGGAGACCCGGGGCAATATCTAAATGAGTGTTACCTCATGTAATAATCTGATCAGCCTTGCCTGTAATATTTAATTCTGACAAAATGAACACTACAGAGTAGAGATGAAGCAGACGGCCGCCAGTTTTCCCTCCTCACAGCTGCTATCCACTTCCCCCGCTATTTTGGATTCGCTGGAAATCTATAAAATGACTCAACATCTCTCCCGTGTCGATTAGAACATCCAACCACACAGCATACGAATCCCGTGACGAAAACACAGAGCACTTGTGCAGCCGCCACTAAGGTTTGCTTTGATAAGTGACCACCACCACTGACCACCAAGATGACCGTGCAGGCCAGCGCTACCCCCGCACCCCCACTAATGACGTCAGCTGCAAAACCTCTATAGTCGTGTTTTGTTAAGCCTGGCCAGATGTTTTCTTTGCCTACAGTTGTGGACTTCAACGACAACCCTCCAGCGTGGCGCCAGGACAGGACAGTCACGTGATTTTGCCCCGCTGCTGTGTGGAGCCAACTCACTCTTTCCTCTGCTTTTGCGGTGTGAGGCGTTCTGTGCTTCTGTGAACTGCTGCTGTACTGTACTACAAAACCAGGAGGATTACCCTGCCTTCTACTACAGACCGCTAAGTGTTCTGATTTAGTATTTACTTAGTTAGATAGTGATCCACAGTTACTCCTAGGACAAGTGTATTAAGCTTCCCACATCTACACTAAATTCAACATTCTTTCACGCCAACCCAGTGCTATACGGTTTTATATTGCTTTTGTGTTTTTTATATTGCTTTTGTGTTTTCTTCTTCTATTATTAGGATACTTTATTGTGCTGTGATAATAGGACTACGTGAATCAGGCGCGCCAAGCTACGTTAATTTCTAAGTCCACACAAAACACTTGATAATCCACTTTCCGCGCAAACCTAGTGAACACAGTTATTATCTTCTTTACGTAAGTGATTTCTCAGTATATTAATATTGGCCTATGTTTCGTCTTGGTGGGTAGAAATAACCGCACCTTTTTACCCGAGACAAACCCTTTTCCCCGGGGAATTGACCTGACTGCGACCTCACAGCAGCTGTTGGTTTGTTTTCCTAGATACACATTTTTGCACAGAGATTTGACCTGACGACCTCACCGCAGCTGCGTACTTTGTTATCGTCTTAACGCGCCTAATTGTTTCCGTCTTGCCTCGCCCATATCTTCACCATGACGTCCCTCAAGCGTTGTTCTGGGTGTGGCCTTCGCATGGCCAAGCAGTACTTTCTTTCCAAGGGCGTTTGTAGGTTCTGCGTTAAGACTCAGAAGGATGATCAGAGGATCATAGAGTTAGACAATAGGGTTACGACTCTCGCCGCCCAGGTAAACTTACTAGTTAGTGCAGCAGCAACAAGCCCCGCCTCCTCCTCTTCCCCTTCCTCTTCCTTTTCTTCCTCGTCCTCCTCCCCTCCAGCATTGTCTTCTCCCACGCAGAAGCCCCTCCCATCCTCCTCCTCCTCCTCCTCCTCGACCATCTCCGCTCTCCCCGCTTCCCACCCCTCCTTCTCCTCTTCTTCCTCCACTTCCTCCTCCTCCTCCTCCTCGCCTTCCTCTACCGTCCCCCCTCTCCCCTCAACCCGCCCAACTTCCTCCTCCTCCTCTCCCTCTTTCTCCTCCTTGTCCTCCGCCTCTTCGCTCGTCCCTCCCTCCCACACCTGTCCTTCACCTTCCCTTTCCCCCTCTTCCTCCTCCCTCTCCTCGTCCGTTCCTCCCTCCCCCACCTCACTCTCCCTTTCACCTCCTCCTCCTCCTCCTCCTCCTCCTCCCCCTCTCCCTCCTCTTCCTCCTCCTCCGCCTCCAATTCCTCGCCTTCCTCTTCCGTCTCCCCTCTCCCCTCTTCCCGCCCACTCTCCTCCTCCTCCTCCTCTCCCTCTTTCTCCTCGTCCTCCGCCTCCTCGCTCGTCCCTCCCTCCAACACCTGTCCCTTACCTTCCCTTTCCCCCTCTTCCTCCTCCCTCTCCTCGTCCGTTCCTCCCTCCACCACCTCACCCTCCCTTTCTCCTACTCCTTCCTCCTCCTCCTCCTCCTCCTCCTCCACCACCTCCACATCCTTTCCACCTTCCACCTCTTCCACAATTTCTCCTCGTTCTTCACAGCAGGTCCCTCCCCTCCCTTCCCGCTCTCCCCTCCCCCCTTCACCCACCCCTCCTGGCCCCCCTTCCGGCCGTCGGGTTCTTGTTGTTGGTGATAGTCAGGTTCGTTATGTTGACAGGTATTTTTGCTCCAAGGATAAGAACAGGACGAGGGTGTGTTTCCCAGGGGCAGGGGTGGGCCATATATCAGACAGGATTGAGGCGTGTATGGCAAGCGAGGGATCGAACCCCATTGTCTTTCTCAGCTCTGGCGGAAACGACGTTTCTCGTGTGCCAAGCGAGGACCTTCTTAGGCTGGTGGGTCGCCAGTAGTGTGTGGCGTCCTGCCAAGGAGGGGCGTTGGCGATGGATGGCTGTCCAGGGCGATAGCAGTGAACAGCAGACTTGCTGAGCACTGCGGGCGCAATGGGTGGCTGTTCGTCGACAATTGGGACCTCTTCTTTGGCAACGACGCCCTCTACGCCCGTGACGGGATACACTTGACGTTCAAGGGTGTTGAGACTCTCTCAGATTCCCTTGAGCGAGCACTTGATACCCTGAGGGATTTTTTAGTATAGGCGAGGGGGGGAGGAGTAATGGGAGCAATGGGAGGAGTAATGGGAGGGGACATCTAGCTCATAATATAACCAGGCAGCTTAGAAGTAATTCTAGGGGAGTAACAGAGGACGGGCTAAGAATCTTCTATATTAACAGCAGGAGCCTCAGAAACAAGATAGACTTACTAAGGGGTGAAGCTTGTTCAGAAAATTTTGACATAATAGCGATCACTGAGACATGGATAGACACTGCCAATAGAAATTTTAGATCGGAATTTGAATTAACGGGTTATCAGATGTTTCACAAATACAGAAGGGAAGTTGCGCTATATGTTAAAGACTCACTTAGATGTTTAGTTAACAATTCAGTCAAAACTAACATGGATTCAGAATCAGTTTGGGTGGACGTTTACAAAGGGAAAGAAAAACTAACTCTAGGAGTTCTGTACAGGCCACCCAACCTTAACAGGCAGGACACGAGTATATTACTACAGGAGATTGGCAGGGCGAGTATGAGTAGAAATGTCTGCGTAATGGGGGACTTTAATTATAGGAATATAGACTGGGAAGACCTAGTGGGTGACCTGGAAGCCGAGGACT
>NW_026111300.1:0-15821 GCF_024679095.1 Eriocheir sinensis | reverse complement strand
AAAAATTTCTAACAAATTTACAATAATAATTAATCATTCCCAACCAGGACTGAACCTCAGCCACAGAGGTAGGTGCAGGAGCATCCAAAATAGCTTTAATTTTCCTTGGGGAAGGAGAAATGCCTTTACCCGAAACATGGTAACCTAGGTACTCTATGGAGTTAACATGCAACATAGATTTTCCTTTGTTAATTCTGACATTATGGTCTCACAGGACCTGGAGTACCTTTAGGAGTCTTTCATCATGCTCAGCCTTATTTTCACCACAAATAATTATATCATCTACGTAGGCTGCCACACCCTCTATTTGAGTTAGTAATTGTGAAATGAATTTTTGAAAAATTCCTGATGATGAGGAAAGCCCAAAAGGCAATCTGCGGTACTTGAAAAGTCCTATAGGTGTGTTAATCACTAAAAAGTCCTGATTTTTCTCATCCACAGGCACTTGCAAGTAAGCATTTTGGAGATCAGTTTTAGAGAAAATCTTACTTTTACCAATGACTGACAGCAATTCTTCAATTTTGGGTAGTGGATACCTATCACACTGAATTTGCTTGTTAAGCTCTTTAAAATCTCCACAAATCCTCATAGACTTTTTGTCAGTCTTGAGTACTGGTACAATGGGGGCTGCCCACTCACTATAGGAAACTGGTTCCAGTACTTCTTCTTTGACTAGCTTATCTAAAGCTTCTTCAACCATCTCCTTGTAGATCTGATAGAAGTATTTAAATGGGTCAAGGGTTACAACAAAGGTGATATAAGTAAAGTACTGAGAATTAGCCAACAGGATAGAACTCGCAGTAATGAATTTAAATTAGAAAAGTATAGATTTAGGAGAGATATAGGCAAGCATTGGTTTAGTAATAGGGTGGTGGGGGAATGGAATAGACTCAGCAATCACATAGTTAGTGCAGGGACGATAGCTTGTTTTAAGAGTAGACTGGATAGCTACATGGATGAGGATGACAGGTGGCAGTGAGGTGTGGGTGCAGTAAGGTGACGGGGTACTGGATGCGTGCCTAGTACCGCCGGTATAACGAGGATCAAGCCTCTACCTATAACCCTTGTAACTACACCTCACCCACCGTGAGTAACGGGGGGGATTCTGGAGCTGCCCTGTGTAGGCCACCCGGCCTCTTGCAGTTTCCCTATGTTCTTATGGTCTTACGTTCTCATGTTGTAATAAAATGGCACTGAACGAGCTTTAACAAATTTTGGTGAAACATCCTGCTTGACATGAATTTTTGCCATTACCCCAAGGACTGGCTTACTATGATCAACAGAATACTTAGTCAAAATCCCCTCAGCATCTACAACTTGGCTGACTCTGGAATCTTCATCTAGTCCAGCCAGGTAGATGCCAACTTTGCCCATAAGGTCCTTGCCACATAGATTGTTATTTAAGGAATCAACCACATAGAAGGACTGACTACTCTCACAGCCATTATAACTGACTGGTGCATTCTGTCTTTTTCTTGCTTTCCTCTGTAATCCCTAAATGAGCAAAATGCGCCTCCAACAAGCTTAGCCACAGCTCCAGAGAAATCTTGGATGGATCAAAAGCGTCTATTTTAACTGGTGCCGACGCCATGCTGAGGAATGCTATAGAAACAATCACCAGGAAACAGCTTCACCCATGGACTGCCGCTGTCCACGTAGCACTTCAGGCTGCTGGCAGTAGGTCGATCCCACCTCACTTCAGGCTGCTGGCAGTAGGTCGATCCCACCTCACTTCAGGCTGCAGGCAGTAGGTCGATCCCACCTCACTTCAGGCTGCAGGCAGTAGGTCGATCCCACCTCACTTCAGGCTGCAGGCAGTAGGTCGATCCCACCTCCAAGGATCCCACGTCCTCCAATCCGTGTGGCAGGAACAACAGGATCACCAGCACAGCAAGTGGCCCCCGGCAGGTAGCATCCACCGCCAAGGCTACAGGCCGCATGCGCAGCTACAGGTACCAGTCCACTATAGTCTGTTCCGAGCAAGAAGTCGGTTCAGGGTGGAGCTGGTATCGTCGTTTACCTCTACCCATGCTGCCAACTCAGCCTTCGTACATGCGTCTCTCTCTTATTTCCCATCCATGTGCTATTTGAAAGCGATATTTTATATATTCTGTATATAGAAAGGAAGCTACATAGTACATGTATAAATTCTATGACATGTGGCAGCGATTTTTTCCCATGTTGCCACGTTGTGGTGTTGGTAGTGGTGGTGGTGGTCGGTGTGTCCCTCTAGGTCCCTCCCCCGGGTCGAGAGGGAGAGAGAGAGAGAGATAAACAGGTGGGTTGTGGGTGGGTAGGCCGGGAGAGAGTGCTGATCTGATAATTGGCGGTCGAACTGGCAGCGCTGCACTCATGGGCCGTCCATGTCCAGGCTACACTCCGTGGCTCTAACAGCTTAGCAGCAGCACGGTACCTCCATCTCTTCCTGTTCCTGACGATCCCATCCTCGTCGCCATTTGTTGCATACGAACAGGAAGGAGGTCAGAGATACTCAACTCAGGAGACAGGCCGGCATCCTTGTTTATTCTGGCTCGAAGCACGACAACGGGCGCCAAAAGACAGACAAAAGAGACGCGGCAAGCGTATTCTATCCTTTCAACAGGCGAATACCCAACAGGTTTCTGCTACATATTCGTATGTACTATTACGCATGATTGGTTTGCATATTCGTCAACAGTGTTCCAGTTATCATTACAGTTGCTACCAACGCTTCCTAGGCGTAAAATAACCAGAGAGAGAGAGAGAGAGAGAGAGAGAGAGAGAGAGAGTATACCCGAGGCGTGATAAAAGCCATCCGTGATATACAGTACCCTCTCGAGTTTCGCGCTTGCTTCATTTCGAAGGTATGGCGCTAAACTCGAGGATTGCAAAACTCGTGGTATTGAAATCCATGTAAAAGCGCTTCTTGGTTCCGACCCGTGGAAAATAATGACTTTTTCTGACTTTACTCCCTTGTTATCACAATTTTTTCGACTTTACTCCCTTGTTATCACAATTTTTTCGACTTTACTCCCTTGTTATCACAATTTTTTCGACTTTACTCCCTTGTTATCACAATTTTTTCGACTTTACTCCCTTGTTATCACAATTTTTTCGACTTTACTCCCTTGTTATCACAATTTTTTCGACTTTACTCCCTTGTTATCACAATTTATTCGACTTTAATCCCTTGTTATCACAATTTTTTCGACTTTACTCCTTATTATCACAATTTTTTCGACTTTACTCCTTGTTATCACAATTTTTCGACTTTACTCCCTTGTTATCACAATTTTTTCGACTTTACTCCCTTGTTATCACAATTTTTTCGACTTTACTCCCTTGTTATCACAATTTTTTCGACTTTACTCCCTTGTTATCACAATTTTTTCGACTTTACTCCCTTGTTATCTCAAAATACGTACCTTGTTAATAAGCAGCAAATGGGAAGTGAGAACAGGTCGTTTTTAAGCCGCAGTTGAAGGCGGCTGCCTTACAATTGGCTGGCAGTTCTGAGAACACGCTTGTGATTCACGTGGTGTCGTCTGCTAAAGTAAGGGCGGTCGCTTCCCAGCTAGCAAAAAATGTGGGCCCCATATGGGTTTGTGAGTGGGCGGAGTTGGTTCCATTTGGCCCATGTGGGGCCTATGTGGGCAATATGTGGGCAAATGTTTATAAGCATGGGTCTGATGTGGGACCCATGTGGGCAATGTGGGCCACCTTGGATCAACTGTAAGAAGTGTTCTAAAACGTATTTTGTGAATTTTCTCTAACTTTAAAGGCCATTATAGTTTCGAAGCCTGAAAAGTTAAAATAAAACTTCATTATTAATCTCTGGATTGCACATTATTTTGTTGCAAAGCTGTTTAGTCCGGCCGAGGAAAAGGTGCAAACAATAAAGAGTGAGGAGATGACAGAGACGATGATTGTGGTGTTCCAGGTGTAGAGAGTAGTGTGTAGTTTGTGTATTGCTCGTTTGTTTTGTCTCTACGGGAGCTGCCGTTTCAAAGGCCTGACTCAAGAGGAATCTTGAGACTCCTGTAACATCAAGATCAAGATCAAGAATATTCAAAATGGAGCGGAGAGAGGACGGACCAGATTCATCTGATTTAACGACGATTTTGCTACTCTTCTGACCCTAGTTTTTGCTGTGAGTAAGCCTACTTACTCTTGAAGATGCCTGTGAGCACCTGTGGCGTGTGTGAGAGTGGTGTGACCACCAGGTGGAGTGGAGTGGCGTGTGAGAGGCGTGAGCTTTGGTTTCCTGTGTTGGTATCAAGACCAACTCGAAACTTGGAAAACAGGAACCTTGTGTACCTTAGGGTGATACCTTAGGATGTGACGAAAGGATGAAACTGTTGAGCACCTGGTACTGGAATGTGAGAAGTATGATAGAGAGATGAGAGCAGTTGTTAGAACGGGGATGTAGAGAATGAAAGGTAGAGAATGGATGGTGTTGCTGCTGGGACTATGTGTGGATACGACTGAAAAGATGATTGTGGCAGTGAAGGAGTACTTGGAGAGAATGTGGTGTGCCAGGTATAGAGAATATATTGTGTATGCTGTGTATTGTTCCTATGTATTTTTCAGTATTATTATCACAGTGGTCAGAATAGGATTTTGGGGTTGAAACTACTTTTTTTCTGATAGATTTCGATGTGCTGACTAGAAATCTGACAATTTTTTCCATTGCAATTTTTTTTGCCCCCCCCCCAATACTTTAGGTTAGGTTAGGTGGGTTAAGTTAGGTTATGTTCGGTTAGGTTTGGTTAGGTCAGGTTAGGTTAGTTTTGGTTACGTTAGGGGGCAGGGTTTTTTTTTTAATTGAAAATATAAATGTTTTTTTTCCTTCCCCCCTGGAATTTAAGTTAGTTTTGGTTTGGTTAGTTGGGGGTGGGGGGCAAAAAAAATTGTGATGGAAAAAAATATCAAATTCATAAAGAGCACATCGAAATCTATCAGGAAAAAATAGTTTCAACCCCCAAATCCTATTCTGGCCTCTGCAATAAATTTACCTACTTTTCTTTACAGGAGTTGCTGTTCCAAAGGCCTGACTCATGGGGAAGCTGTTGAGTCTCCTGTAAAATCAAGATCAAGCGGTTTTTGGAAGGAAAACACCATAACCAGAAACAGGGAAACTCCTCCACTCACTGGCCTCACTCCACATCCACAGACCCACAGTATCTGACCTCCTGAGTGGTAACCAAGACCCTGGCCTGGCCTTCAAGATCCTAAAACTCGCCAGAACCTTTCTCAAGAAAACGGAGCAACTCAAGTCAAACAGTCATCCACCTGCTACTTGCACCTTTGGGGCACTACCTATGGGCTGTGGTACCACGGCTTTCACGGGCCCCAGCAAATACACAACAAGAACATGTGTACAGTAAGATCGCTCTTGCCCTCCCCCGTCTTTGGTGATTTCCTTGTTGCTCTGACCTGCCGTTTGCATCTAATACTAACAGTATGATGTGTGTGGATGTGTTTTGTGTGGTGTAGTACAGTACGGTACGTATGTTGCTCGTATTACTTGTGTAATGGTGTGCAGTTGTCTTTTTTCTTAACATCGTCAGGAGAAAACCTGTTTGGGGCGAAACATATGTGTCTCAGTGTGTACATTTTTTTCTAGATCAATACACATCTATATAGGTGTGTGAGTAAGTGTGAGTGGTTATTCCTTGTGTGTGAGTGCGGGTTGGATGGTATACCTACGTAAATTGGGCACTCATTACGCAGAGTGCACCCTCACGCTCACACCCATTCCTGCTAATGTAACTAAACCTAATCTAACCTAATTTAACTCTGGTTGGAATGCTGTGAGCACGAGGGTGCACTCTGTGCAGTGAGTGCCTGTAAATTGTATGTTGGTGTGAGTGTGCACTTGCCAGCTAGTGTTATTGCATGTGTAGTGGATTGTTGCTGTTGACACCCCCGGTGGTGGCCAGCTGACGTACAGGTGAGGAGCAAAAGGTGAGTGTGCAACAATAATTTTAATTTAGGTGCCAGTTGTTCATTAATTGTACCGAATTTTCCCTTGCTTTGGTGGGTATTCTATGTTGTTGGTACTATTATGTAGTACATGTAGTAGGCGTACTGTACATGTTTCTCTATTCTGTCTGTTCTTTGACTTACCGGGTACTGCTGTATATATGTAGGCTGTGTTTTAATAGTTATAGGCCTGACCTTACCCTATTTATTTGTTGTTGTCTGCAATTGAACTGAGACTAGTGAGATAATTTTTACCGAAACTTCTGCCTCATGCTATAATACTTCCTAGCTATATACTGTTAGGCATGGTAGGAGGAGGCTTGCTTTATTGACTATTATTTTGGGTATCATTAGAGGGTAACCCTGACTTCTGGCATCTAGCCAAAAATATCTCCTCCAATTTCACCTCTTCCTCTTTCCCTCCTCTCCTTAACCCTGATGGCAGCACCGCCGTCTCACCTGTTTCTAAGGCTGAACTCTTCGCTCAAACTTTCTGTAAGAACTCCACCTTGGACGATTCTGGGCATATTCCTCATACTCATCCTCCCTCTGACTCCTTTATGCCTGTTATTAAAATTCTTCCAAATAATGTTTTCTATGCCCTCTCTGGCCTCAACTCTCAGAAGGTTTATGGACCTGATGGAGTGCCTCCTATTGTCCTTAAAAACTGTGCTGCCGTGCTGTCACCCTGCCTGGTTAAACTCTTTCGTCTCTGCTTATCAACATCTACCTTTCCTTCCTGCTGGAAGTATGCCTTTGTACAGCCTGTGCCTAAGAAGGGTGACTGTTCCAATCCCTCAAACTACCGCCCTAGGGCTTTACTTTCCTGTCTATCTAAAGCTTTTGACTAAATCCTTAACCGGAAGATTCAAAAGCACCTTTCCACTTCTAGCTTTCTATCTGATCGCCAGTATGGGTTCCGCAAGGGGCGTTCTACTGGTGATCTCCTTGCCTTCCTAACTAACTCATGGTCATCCTTTTTTAGCCGTTTCGGTGAAACCTTTGCTATTGCGCTGGACATATCAAAAGCTTTTGATAGGGTCTGGCACAAATCTTTGCTTTCCAAACTACCCTCCTACGGTTTCTATCCTTCTCTCTGTACCTTTATCTCCAGTTTCCTTTCTGACCGTTCTATTTCTGCTGTGGTGGACGGTCACTGTTCTTCCCCTAAACCTATTAACAGTGGTGTACCACAGGGTTCTGTCCTATCTCCAACTCTCTTCCTGTTGTTCAATGATGATCTTCTTTCCAAAACGAACTGTCCTATCCATTCTTACGCCGATGACTCCACTCTGCATTACTCAACTTCTTTCAATATAAGACCCACTCCACAGGAACTTAACGAGTCAAGGCTGGAGGCAACAGAACGCTTAGCCTTAGACCTTACTATTATTTCTGATTGGGGCAGGAGGAACCTGGTGTCCTTCAACGCCTCAAAAACACAGATTCTCCACCTATCCACTCGACACAATCTTTCAAACAACTATCCCCTATTCTTTGATAACACCCAGCTATCACCTTCTTCAACACTAAACATTATCGGTCTATCCTTAACTCAAAATCTCAACTGGAAACTTCATATCTCATCTCTTACTAAATCAGCTTCCTCTAGGCTGGGCGTTCTGTACCGTCTCCGCCAGTTCTTCTCCTCTTCACAGTTGCGATCCATTTACAGGAGCCTTGTCCGCCCTCGTATGGAGTATGCATCTCATGTGTGGGGGGGGTCCACTCACACAGCTCTCCTTGACAGAGTGGAGTCAAAGGCTCTTCGTCTCATCACCTCTCCTCCTCCTACTGATAGTCTTCTACCTCTCAAATTCCGCCACCATGTTGCCTCTCTTTCTATCTTCTATCGATATTTTCATGTTGACTACTCTTCTGAACTTGCTAACTGCATGCCTCCCCCCCTCCCGCGGCCCCGCTGCACACGACTTTCTACTCATGCTCATCCTTATACTGTCCAAACTCCTTAGGCAAGAGTCAACCAGCATCTTCACTCTTTCATCCCTCATGCTGGTAAACTCTGGAACAATCTTCCTTCATCTGTATTTCCTCCCGCCTACGACTTGAACTCTTTCAAGAGGGTATCAGGACACCTCTCCTCCCGAAATTGACCTCTCTTTTTGGACACTCCTTTGACCTCTATTCAGGAGCGGTGAGTAGCGGGCTTTTTTTTTATTTTTCTTTGCGCCCTTGAGCTGTCTTCTTAGCTGTAAAAAAATATATATATATATATATATATATATATATATATATATATATATATATATATATATATATATATATATATATATATATATATATATATATATATATATATATATATATATATATATATATATATATATATATATATATATATATATATATATATATATATATATATATATATATATATATATATATATATATGTATTCTTTGAAAGTCCTATAAGTTCTTCTATTGAGGCTGTCATACATTGACATTGATAAAGTTTAAAGATTTTTAATCAGAGGAGGAAAAGGAATATCCACCCCCCCCCCCAAAAAAAATCGACGTAATTATATATTCTAAGTATTCTACTTTATGTGTAATACCATGGAGGTAGGAAGCCCTACCCCCATATGTGATACTAAACCATGATACGCTGTTAAATTAAATTCATCGTCTGTTTTCTTGTTTCTTCATTACAGTGTTTAGATAATGATTATTATCATAGCATACAAGTAACGTTTATCCTAACTTATAATGCTATAAGCCATACAAAACTTTATCACTAATATTATACAAATACTGATGATTCAAGAGATGTTTCAGGTATTAAACTGTTAATTTTCTCATTATCAGGATGAGCGGACTTGACAAGAAGGTGAACCCCAGCTTAGCCTTGGAGCATAGGAACAAAGCTGTGACAGACACCAGAAAGCTACTTGCCACTTACTACTCCACTCTGAAGCTAGAAATCATTAAGAAGTTCATCGAGATTTATCATTTAGATTTTAGTCTGTTTCATTACGATCCGGACTCAATTTTCGACTATATTTCTTTCAATAAAACAGATTTACTAACTGAGAAGTTGAAATAAATTCGAATTTTTCATGTAAATATACAAACAAGTAAAAGAAAAAATGAAAAAAAAGGAAAAGAAGCAAACAAAAATCCTAAGTTTTGCTCAATGACCTTTAATTTTTAAGTGCTGCTTAAAGCGCCGGTAGTCTCTCTTGAAGTGCCTATTGGACGACTCTAACCCGATAGTGGCGCAGACGAATTTTTTTATATTTATAGTGTTGTAATGTATGACTTTTGCATGGGCCACGCTGGCCCCCAGGTGCTCCCCTTGAACGAAGTCGCTGAAGTAAGAGTTGATTAAAAATGTGGACAGAACGTGGGTAATCTTCCGCCACTCGGCGATAGTTGTAAATTGTCAGCGTCCTTTGGTGGGACTCGGGCCTCACGGCCATAATATTAATCTCCCCCATCCCCTTTCCTTTCCCTTCCCTTTCCCTTGGCTGTGAACCGCAGTATTAACGTCCCCGCGTGGTTGGGGTTGTTTAATACTACCTCGAGAGAGAGCGGAAGGAGTCGAAAAAGTGTTGACTCCGCGGGGTGAGAAGCAGGACATCTTCAGCTTCCCCTTCGTATATTTAATAAATAAATAGTGCTGTATTTCTTATTATAGAAGGAAATATATTTAAAAGTATCAGAATATTTCTGACTGATTTTATAACGCAAACTTTGCTGAAGTTAATATTTTTTTTTTTTTATCTGTAAAAACTCTTGTGTTCCCATTTGATTGTAAACATACAGCAGCACCGACTGGATACTCCATCAGTACTAGCCCAACAATATTACTCAGTGGGATATTTTCATCAATCATCAGAGTTGGATTTTACGCCTGAGAAAAATGATCATGTTGTGCAGGAGGTAAATGGAAGTAATGTTAAAAAGTTTCATAGATTTACATAGATTTACATAGAAAATCAGACCACACAGACCCCATGGTCCAGACTTGGTGGTCTGTCCTTAAACCTAAGTGATTTTACATTAATCAGAAGACTCCAAAACGTTGCATTTCTACTCTAGTTGATATTAAGTTGAAGGAAGTGACGGTCGAGCTTATTTTTGAAGGAGTCAATCGTGTTACACTGGACCACTGATGATGGGAGCTTATTCCATTCTCGCACTACAACGTTGGTGAAGAAAAATTTGGTGCAGTCTGAATTTACTTGTCTACATCTGAGTTTTACGCCATTGTTCCTCGTGCGCAAAGTGTCATCGATCATAAACAATGTTGATCTGTCTACATTCGTGAAACCATTAAGTATTTTAAAACATTCGATCAGTTTTCCTCGGAGGCGACGTTTCTCAAGAGAGAACATGTTAAGGGTAGAAAGCCTTTCTTCGTAGGATTTGTTGCGCAAGGAAGGGATAATTTTCGTTGCCCGACGCTGAACACCTTCTAATTTAGCAATATCCTTTGCATGGTGGGGAGACCAAACTGTACCGCATATTCAAAGTGGGGTCTGACTAAACTGTTGTAGAGCGAGTATTACATCTTTATTCTTAAATAAAAGTTTCTTTTAATGAAGCCCAACATTCTGTTCGCTTTATTTGCTGCATCGATGCATTGCTGTGAGAATTTGAGGTTTGACGCGATTTTTGACCCCAAGTCCTTGACGCATTGAACGCTTTTGAGTTTAACGCCGCGCATTTCGTAATCAAACTTCTTATTCCTCGTTCCAACTTGAAGGACCTGGCACTTGTCTACGTTAAAGGGCATCTCCCATCTATCCGACCAAGCTGAAATTTTGTGCAAATCCTCTTGGAGGCTTTGCCTGTCTTCGTCAGTGAGAACCGAGTTACCAATCTTTGTGTCGTCTGCAAATTTACTAATGAGATTATTGAGTTCAACGTCGACATCGCTGATATAAATAATGAACAGCACTGGGCCAAGAACTGAGCCCTGAGTGACACCACTAGTGACAGGCGCCTACTCTGAATTAACTCCATCGATAACCGGTTTTTGTTGTCTGTTGCTCAACCAATTTGCGATTCATTAGTGTACTTTACCGTCAATACCTATTTGCTTTTAATTTGTAAAGTAATTTATGATGCGGGACTTTATCAAACGCTTTCTGAAATCAAGATAGACTACGTCCAGTGATTTGGTTACGTCATAAACAGTGAAGAGGTCGTTATAAAAGGTTAATAGATTTGATAGGCAGGATCTTTTGTTTCGGAAGCCATGTTGTGAGTCCCCAATTAATGAGTGGCTTTCAAGGTAACTCACAATTTTGTCTCTAATTATGCCCTCAAGTAGCTTACCTACAGCCGAAGTTAGACTAATGGGCCTGTAATTTCCTGGTACTTTTTTGTCTCCTTTCTTAAAAATCGGTGTTACGTTAGCCATTTTCCGATCTGAAGGGGCAATGCCTTGTCGCAAGGACATATTGAATACGGTTGTGAGGAGGAGAGTATTTCGCTCTTGTTTCTTTCAGCAGAGTTGGATATACTTTATCAGGTCCAGGACTTTTATTTGTTTTAAGTGATTTGAGGGCTTTAAGGACTTCATCGGGTTTTATTTCAAAGTTAGACAATGCATGCTCGGGATTTACATTAGTACTGGTGTTGGTGGTGGTGGTGGTGGAAGGACTGTTATTATTAAACACCGAGGAAAAGTAATTATTTAATAGGTTTGCAACGTGTTGGCTGTCAGTCACTAGTGCACCGTCGCTGTTTGTTAAAGGTCCAATTCCACTTCTGATCGCCTTTCTGTTGTTTATGTAACTGAAGAAGGATTTCGGATTATTTTTACAGTTGGCTGCAATATTTTCTTCATATCTACGCTTTGCCTGATGCACTAATCTTTTTACTCGTCGCCTTGCATCATTGTAAAGTCTAATGTTTTCGGGCGTGCTTTGGTCTTTCTTTAACCTGTAAGACAATTTTCTCTCCTTGACTGAGTGTTTAATTTCGCTATTAAACCAAGGTGGACTTTTATTAGTGTTAATTCGCTTCTCGCACAAGGGGACAAATGTGTCCTGCTGAGTGAGTAAGTGATTTTTAAAGTTTAGCCAGGCGTCCTCTGCATTGCCGTCATCTGATAGTTGCATATCTATTAGTTTTCGTCGGATTTCTACGAAGTTGGCTCTTTTGAAATTGGGCACCTTAACTTTATTTTCAGTCACCGATGTTTGAGCTCTAATGTCAACGCGCACTAGTTTATGATCGCAGGAACCGAGGTGTTCTCCTACCGTGACATTACTGACTAGGTTATCTTGGGTCGCTATAACAAGGTCAAGTATGTTATTTTGTCGAGTTGGTTCAGAAACCATTTGGCTTAGATAATTTTCCTCTAGAAATTCGATCATTCTTGACATATCTCCTTGAAGTATCTTTCACACATGCACAAGTGTTTAGTAACTGAAACATCAGTTGCCTCATCCATTGGACCGTATTGGCTATACAGGCAGCGAGCCACTCGGTGACTGTCAAGGCATAGAGTTCAAGTTATAGACTAGAGTGCGTCTGAGGCTGGCTTCGGGATACACTCATGGAGGTAGGATTGAGGAGGCGGCGCGCGGTGGGAAATGTGAAGTAGAGTCCGCCATCTTGGGATTGGCAAGAAGCAGGTGTCGGCCGCTCCCAGCCTCACCTAGGCTTAGCTTTGACCTGACTGCGCCCTACCTAGTCTGTTCCAATATTAAATGTGTCCACCAGGTGTGTAAATAATTCGTCTCCTCAGATAATAATCAATAATTCCGTCCTTAAAAGAAAAATACTTGATGATGCCGGTAATCAAAAGGCAGAGGAATATATATATATATATATATATATATATATATATATATATATATATATATATATATATATATATATATATATATATATATATATATATATTTGAGAGGTGGGAATGGCTTGGAAAAAAAAAATATATATATATATATATATATATATATATATATATATATATATATATATATATATATATATATATATATTTTTTTTTTTTTTTCCAAGCCATTCCCACCTCTCAAAGTGTGTAAATAAAATTGTGGCATATACTGGAGGATTTGTTGCATATAAATTGATAAGGTCATTACACTGTGAACCATGTATTTCCGCCCTAACCTTAGACAAGGCGATGCAAGCCGCCTTCACTCACTAGTTAAAGTAAAGGCTAAAGGAAACCTGATATATCCTTCTGATGGTGTTATTGATATTTGTATCACTTTAGAAAAACTTCAGAGAAAGAGTGTCATGCAACAATTTTGGGCAGGGGGCTATTAGTATGTTAGTTATTTCTGTGCTGGCTTATTGCAACCAAAAGAAAAAATTCCCCACCATAACTAATCACATGTATGACACAGACCCTCAGGAAAACCACCTTCATCTGTTAGTTAAGGCAGTTGCCGAGTCATATTTGCAGGTACGGTTTAAGTATGATGCTACACAGATGACTAATAAATTAGCAAGTAATGTTAAGGTAAGGAGCCGTCAGTTGTTCACCAAACTTATTCATTTCAGTGGCCAATAAATACAAACCAAACCTACTACCAATTTCTCTTGTTAAAATTAGCATGGATGAGTGTATAATAATATACTTATAATTATGTACTTTACAATCAACTAATAAATCAGGTATTATTAGTTGTGCTATGAATATTTATTATCCACAAAAGATATAAAATCAGGGTTTAGGTTACTTGAAAAATGGTTGTTTATGCATGTACATATATTTGTATTTCTAGTATGTAGCTCATCGCACTGAAAATACTCATTTTCGCGCATGAGTACTTGTTTTAATACAATTAAATACTAATTTGAAAAGTTCTTGAAATAATAATAAAAATGTCTTAGTCTAAAAGCAAGAAAAAAGTTGTAGTACCTTAACAGATAGCGAAACATTTTGATAAAAAAAATAATAATAAAGCTACTGATACTAAGGGTTGGCGCGGCCTTCCTGCCAGTCCTGGGCGTTGGCCAGCGCGGGCAAACTGGCTTCACTTTCCTGGGACACCTCACCCAGCTCGCGCCGTCTCCTTCTAATCCTACCTCCATGGATACACCGCCTTGTTGCCGTCACCGCTCCATGCCAACGACTGCACACACTTCACTCCTACCCAATTTCCTGACACTACTATTTGACATGAAGTAAAACTGAGGCCAGCATCGTCTTCCAGTGTTTTCACATTATTTTACTTAACCCTCATTTTCGTATATTTTTACTTACTTTACAGTTACAAATTCATTCCATTGCAATGCAGAATTTCCTCAGGAAGACGATGCTGATCTCACTTTTTCTTCATGTCAAGTAGTAGTGTCAGGAAATCGGGTAGGAGTGAAGCGTGTGTAGCCGTTGGCTTGGAGCGGTGGCGGCATTAATACAAGGCGGTGTATCCCGAAGCCAGCCTCACGCATTCTAGTCTGTAACTTGAACTCTATGGAAAGTACTTTTTTTTTACATCTCCGCCTGTAGCGCCGGTAGGCTTTCTTCAGGGGCCTAGACCTAGTGGTCGTCCCAAGCCCGTCATGGCGCAGGCAATTTTCATGATGGCGCCAGTTATGCTTGGCTCATGCTGCCCCTCAAAACTCATTTTTGATTCACTTGGACGGTTTCTTCTTGAGTCCGGGTTAATGGGTGGTCTTCTGGACAGCATGTGGGTAGTCATAGGTCACTCGGCGGTGAGCCGGTGACTGAAAATTCCCAGGTGGTAGCGTGAGGATTCGAACCGACGTTGTCCATGGCGCGGTGAATGCGGGGCCTGCACGCTAACCACTCAGCCACCGCCTACCCTACTGCTTTCACAGTTCATTGAGTGGCCACGTATGGCGCTGCCTGTATTGCCAATACGGCCCATTAGAGAAAATGGGGTGTGTTGTGTCACTTGTGCGTCCTTGATTAGGCCTTGGATTAGGATATCATGAAGGATGTTACAACATTGGTGAAAATACTATAGTATTTCCACGTGGACCTTATTGGATTATCCAATTATTTAATTAAATTCATTTAAAGGTAGCAAATAGCTGACGTATGAGAGGAAGCGGGAGGTGCTGAGAGTGCCCTGGGAAGGAAAACAAAACATACAGAAAGTCGGTGTCCTACTGTAATGACCCGAAATGTACTATAGTTGTCATGGTATTTTTCCCCATGTAAATAGAGTTAACCTGGGATGTTTGCGCAACCGTATCTATGTACGTGGGTTTCTCATGACTGAGAGAGAGAGAGAGAGAGAGAGAGAGAGAGAGAGAGAGAGAGAGAGAGAGAGAGAGATATGACTGTGGCGCTGCAAGGCGGCCGCGTCTCGGTGGCCAATCAGGGGCAAGTTCTAGTCGGCAAATAGGAAGCGTCGACCAATCGCGGGATATAAACACAAGATTGTTGATATCAAGAACACAGGAGGAAATGGGAAAGATGATCGATGTTTTAACAGACCTCAGCCACACAACAGGACTAAAGATTAATAAAGAAAAAAGTAACGTTTTAATTTTCAACAGCAAAATGCAAATTGAAGAGATTAATGGCATTAAAGTAGTCAGTGATATGAAATATCTGGGTATGACGGTAACAAATAAGAGGAATAGTTTTAAAATTCAAAAAGAAAAATCTCTACAAAAGCAAAGAAATTGGCAAACCTAACTTACCCAATAATATCTCAGAGCTGCAACAAAATTTTAATTGGCAAAACGTATTGGAAAAGTGTAGTATTACCATCAGTTTTGTACGGGTCTAGTATACTTGGGTACACTAAACAAGAGATAAACAAATTACAAAGGATAGAAAACTCAGTATATAGAGCAATATTAGGAGCACCTAGCTATGCACAGATACCAACTTTGAGGGGAGAAATTGGCTCCAGCACCATGGAGAGCA
>NW_026111299.1:0-15894 GCF_024679095.1 Eriocheir sinensis | reverse complement strand
CTGCAAGAGGCTGGGTGGCCTACAGGGCAGCTCCAGAATCCCCCACTACTCATGATGGGTGAGGTGTAGTTTCAGGGTTACAGGTAGAGGCTTGATCCTCGTTATACCGGCGGTACTAGGCACGCATCCAGTACCCTGTCACCTTACTGCACCCACACCTAACTGCTACTAGTGAATATAAAGTCTCCGAGCCACCTACTTGTCCATTTTGATCATCTTAATCTGCCACCAGACGCTCTAGCAACGATGCCAATAGTTCACTCTCCTCTGGGGTTAACTTTCCTCCCAACGTCACGCCATGCACTGACTCTGTCTGTCTAGAAGTGCTACTGAGAGGAGCCTCGCCGTCCTCATCATCTTGTATTACTACTGCCGCTCCCACATCTACGGTCTGAGGTTGAGAATAGTGAGCTTTAACTAACTCTAGACACCTCACCTTCTCCTCATCATACTCACTTTCTCGCAAACAACCTGCGGCTACTTCTGGCCGGTAGTATTGTTTCAAGTTATACAAGATAATTTCCTTAAGCAGGTAGTTACTGAGCCTACCAGAGGAGATAACATATTAGACTTAGTCCTAACCAATAATGGGAACTTGCTACGTGAGTTGGAGGTGGGCGGAGAGTTAGGAAATAGTGATCACAGAACGGTTCGTTTTAGCTTAGACTGGGCGGTAACCCGCGATCCAAACCCAGTGTTAGTGCCAGATTTTAGAAGAGCAAACTACGAGGGGCTTCGAAGACATCTTGAAGGGGTAAACTGGGATAATTTAGGGATTCATGAGGGCCAGAACTGCGGATTGGAGAGCCAGGAGAACCAGGTAGAAATGTCTTACAATAATTTAGTTAGAGTAATAGTAGAGGGGCAAGAACAGCATATACCACAGCGAACACTTAGAAAAGAAAACAATGATCCTAAGTGGATGACTCGTGGACTAAAACACGAGATTGGGTTAAAGAAGGGAATTTATCAGAAAATAAAGAATGGGGAAACACATCTCAGGGGCCGGTACGTCGAACTATCTAGATTAGTTAAGAAAAACACCAGGATAGCAAAAAAGAACTATGAGATCAAAGTAGCAAATGAGGCGAAAAGTAATCCTAAGGGCTTCTTTCAGATGTATAGAACAAAAACACGGGAGAAAATTGGACCGCTGAAATCAAACACAGGGAGCTAGTAGAAAATTACGAAAATATGAGCACATTGTTGAACGACTACTTCCTTTCAGTATTCACACAGGAGGATCGAACGACTATACCGGAAAGAGTTCAGGTGTACGAGGGCGGGGATGGCGATAAATTGAGGGATATAATCATTACCAGGCAAGTAGTTCAGGATGAGATAGATAAGCTTAAGAAGAACAAGTCGCTAGGTCCTGACGGGATATTTCCGAGGGTATTAAAGGAGCTAGGTGATATAATCAGTGACCCACTAACCGACATCTTTAAGATGTCGGTAAATACTGGCTATGTGCCGAGCCTATGGAAAGTAGCTAATGTGACGCCGATTTTTAAAAAGTGGGACAGGTCAGTTGCTTCAAACTATCGCCCAATTAGCTTAACATCGGTTATAGGGAAGATGCTGGAGTCCATAATAGCCAGGAACATTCGGGAGCATTTAGAGAAACATAGCTTAATTCACGACTCGCAGCATGGGTTCACAAAAGGTAGGTCATGCCTCACCAATCTCTTGTCCTTCTACAATAAAGTATTTGAGGCGGTTGACAGAGATGAAAATTATGATGTAATCTATCTTGATTTTAGTAAAGCGTTTGACAAAGTTCCTCACCAACGACTGTTGCTTAAATTACAGGCTCACGGAGTAGAGGGTAAAGTTTTGAACTGGGTCAAGGCGTGGCTTAGCAATAGGAAGCAAAGAGTGCAAATCAATGGTAAAAGATCTGACTGGGGATGTGTTACGAGTGGGGTCCCACAAGGTTCGGTATTAGGTCCACTTTTGTTTATTATTTATATCAATGACTTAGACACAGGAATTAGTAGTGATGTTAGTAAATTTGCAGATGATACCAAGATCGGTAGAGTAATTGAGTCGGATCAGGACGCTAGTATTCTCCAAGGTGAACTCAACAGATTATATGACTGGGCGGATAAATGGCAGATGGAGTTCAATGTAGGGAAGTGCAGTATTCTGAGTGTAGGTAGGAACAACCCCTCACATAACTATTGCTTAAATGACACTCTCATAAGTAGGTCTGGGTGGGAGAAGGATTTAGGGGTCTTAGTGAGCTCTGATCTCCGTCCAAGGGCACAATGCATTCAAGCTAGAAATCGAGCTAATAGGGTACTGGGATTTATTTCAAGGAGCGTAAGCAACAGAAGCCCCGAAGTCTTCCTCAAACTATATTTAGCATTAGTTAGACCTCATCTTGACTATGCGGTTCAGTTCTGGTCACCCTACTATAGAATGGATATCAAAATGTTAGAATCGGTGCAGAGGAGGATGACTAAGATGATTCAGGGGTTGAGAAACTTGCCATACGAGGAAAGACTCAAACAGTTAAACTTGCATTCTCTAGAAAGGCGAAGGGTGCGTGGAGACATGATCGAGGTTTATAAATGGATGAAGGGCTTTAATAAGGGAGACATTCATAAGGTTTTGTTGGTAAGAGAACCGGGTAGGACACGAAGTAACGGGTTTAAACTGGATAAATTCAGATTCAACAGGGACATAGGCAAAAATTGGTTTACTAACAGGGTGGTGGATGAGTGGAATAGGCTTAGCAGTCATGTGGTGAGTGCCACTACAATTGTCACATTCAAAAATAGACTAGATAAATTCATGGACAGCGATATTAGGTGGGGTTAGATACACGGGAGCTTAGGGTCAAAGGAGCTGCCTCGTACAGGCCTACCGGCCTCTTGCAGACTCCTGCGTTCTTATGTTCTTATGTTCTTATGTTCTTAACATGTTGATATGGAACCGTTTTGGGTGTCCATCAACCAGGAGAATATAATTAAGGTCATTAACCTTCTCCTGAACCTCGTAAGGTCTCTTCCACTGAGCTAACAGCTTGTTGCTCGCTGTGAGAAGCAAAGCTAGGCACCGTTCTCCTACACTGAGCTTACGCAACTTTGCCTTCCTGTCGTAGTAACTTTTCTGTACTTATTTAGTTTTGAGTAACTCCTCCTTAGCAATGTTACAGGTCTCTCTGAGCCTGTCGCCTAAATCCAACACGTACTGGTATGTGGTCTTGACCTCCGGGTCCGGTACATTGTCATCCCACAGCTCTCTCAATAACTGAAGCGGACCTCTAATCGACCTATCATACATTAGCTCAAACGGGGAGAACCTGGTGGAGCTATGTGGCCCTTCTCTGTATGCGAACAACAAAGGAGCCAGGTACCTAGGCCATTCCTTGGGTTGTTCGGCAGCCATGCGTTTAAGCATTTTCTTAAGTGTGCCGTTAAAACGTTCACACAGTCCATTCCCCATGGGATGGTAGGGCGTGGTATGTAACCCCTTGCACGCTAGCAGACGTAGTACTTCCTCCATCATCCCTGAGGTAAACTGAATACCCCGATCACTCAGTATTTGTCTGGGTATACCTACTGGGCAAAATATAGTCATGAGAGCTTCAGCCACAGTTTGCGTTTCAATATTCTTCAGCGGCACCGCTTCCGCCCAACGCATGGCAAAATCTACAAGCGTAAGAATATACCGGGAGCCATCGCTGGCTCGGGGCTCTATTGGCCCCACCAAATCTACCGCTACTCTTTCAAAGGGAGAATCGATAATGGGCAGTTGCTGTAAGGGTGCAGGCTTTACCCTACCCCTATCTATAGTCTTTTGACACACATTGCACGACCTCACGTATCTAGCTACCTCCTGGCCTATCCCTGGCCAATAAAAATGTGCTTGTACGCGAGCGAGTGTCTTGGTTCTTCCCATATGACCGCCTAGAGTAGTACTGTGACCTAACTTGAGAACAGCCCCTCTGTATCTCGCAAGCACAACTAACTGCAATTTCTTTTCACCCGAGGGAGAGATAATCTGCCTATAAATCAAGCCACGCTGCTAGATAAAACTGACGCGGTTTTCGTTCAGCTGTATGACACTGTTTTCCTGCAAACGTTTGCGTACGCCGTGCAGGGTGTCGTCTCTCTCCACCTCCTTCCTTACGTCCTCGCTGTTAGTTAGATCTCCGAGAAATGTAACCATGAGAGGCCTAACAGTAATCTTACGCTCTTACGCTCTTACGCTCAGTCAAAATGGCGGGGACTCCCGCGGTAATTTTCCACAGGCCACTCCCTGAATAATGAAATCATGACACATTTTTTTTTTTTTTTTTTTTTTACGTTGTTGCCTATTGCGCCGGTAGGCATCTTCCCGGTGGGGCCTGATGATCGGCCCAAGGCTTCTTCCAGGTGGGGCGTGATGGTCGGCCCAGCCCGTTCTGGCGCAGGCGAATGTTTATAGTGGCGCCATCTTGCATTGGCTCATGCTGCCCCCCGGAACTCGTTCTTGATTCGCTTGGACGGCTTCCTCTAGAGTCCGGGTTGATGGGTGGTCTTCAGGACAGCATGTGGGTAATTTTAAGCCACTCGGCGGTGACTGAAAAATCCGAGTGGTAGCGTGAGGATTCGAGCCCGCGTCGCCCATCACGCGGCGAATGTGGGTCCAGTACGCTACCAGCTCGGCCACCGCCTACCCAAACTACTACATATCACTCTCTGCCCTGTAACTTGGTGTGTCACATACTGCAGCATAACTTTCCTGCTATTTACTTACACTATGAGTTGCCTTATTTTGCCTCGTTTGCTTTTATCATATGTGCCTCCGCTTCATAGTTGTGCCTGCTGAGCTTAATATCTTCATGACCCTGACACCAAGGTCAGAGCTTGTGAAATCATACCGTGTCCTACATCCCTTTTTCACCTCCAGGCTCGGCTGTCTCCCAGGACCACCAAGTTATTGCATTCCATTTAAAACAACTCATGTGTTACCTTCTTGATGTCCTCCTTCATGTATTTCAGCATGTTTTATGATGCTTTGCTCTTATATTGATGTGCCTTGCAACATTTTTATACAGTTTTTATTGTATATAACGCACCATTGTTGGTTTTGCCTGTTATAAATCGGGTCATGTTCAGTGAACAAGCTTTGAGTGTCTCCCATTGTTTATTTCAGTTGTAATGCTTAGAAGCTTTTGTTCTCTGCCCTGTCAAACAGTATGCAATACTTGCCATTACATGGCACTTGTACAGTTAGTATGATATTTTTACTCAGCTAAGAGCATGTTGCAAAAGGTAAAGGTACGGTTGGGGGCATACGCTGTAGCAGCGTGTAGCCTCGGTGCGCATCTCCGTAACATTGGGCCTTGAGCCTGTGGTGTTAGGGAACCCATTACCCTGGTACACAGGACCAGTGTGACATCCGGGTTACCACAGTTGCAAAGGCATTATAGTAAACTAGCATGCATAGAATGTTGTATGCTTTGCTTGTATTTAAAGCACTGGATATGTTTGCTACACACACACACACACACACACACACACACACACATATCTATATCTATATATATCTATATCTATCTATCTATCTATCTATCTATCTATCTATCTATCTATCTATCTATCTATCTATATATATATATATATATATATATATATATATATATATATATATATATATATATATATATATGTATATACATATATATATATATATATATATATATATATATATATATATATATATATATATATATATATATATATATATATATATATATATATATATATATATATATATATATATATATATATATATATATATATATATATATATATATATATATATATATATATATATATATATATATATATATATATATATATATATATATATATATATATATATATATATATATCAGCAAATGTTTTCTACACCATATTTTTCCTAAAATAACAAATTGATAAAGTGTAGATAATACCAATAATAAAACATAAGAACAAATACATTTTTCTTTACCCCATTAGTAAATCATTTTACAATAATGAAAAAAACAAGTAAAGGCCGGATAGGGTGCTGTGGCAGGTACTTCAAAAATAGTAAAGCTACCCCTGAAAAGTGACGTTTTTGGTGGACCCCAATAGATGGCGCTTCTTGCGCACGCCCGAGGAATTTCTACATACCACTGTCTCTTGGTATATGGTCTATTTGAACGTTACTGTAATTCGATCATGTTACATCTACGAATACACTACGTAATGGTTTTACGTCATGCTCACGTATTTATAACATCGTGAAAATAAGCGCTGCATTTGATGCTTGAAAAGTTGAAAACGTTGTATATACGTAGTGAATAAGTATTATAGGTTAGTTCAAGATATGTGAACAAAACGTTAATATGACATTAACCGTCATTTTCTCTCTCTCTCTCTCTCTCTCTCTCTCTCTCTCTCTCTCTCTCTCTCTCTCTCTCTCTCTCTCTCTCTCTCTCTCTCTCTCTCTCTCTCTCTCTCTCCCCAGCAAATACACTACAAATATAAGCTTAAATTTTGATAAGGTATCATTTTGGAAACGTTGGGAAAGTTTGTAGTATATCATATATGCCGAATAATGCTGTTCCATCATGCAGGTGGTTGATGTGAAATGTCATCAGGAGACACATTGAGTCATTATATAAACCACCTCCACCCTTATGTCTTCTTATTTTGACTTGTAGCTATCGCCTTATACCGCTTCGTAAATCCTCCTATTCTTGGTCCTCCCCTCTGCTTATTTACACACACTGCTTATTATTAGCTGTCTCTTCTCACTACAATACACTTTCGCAATATAATTTTCAGTTTTGTTATTTGAATTTGATTGTCAACCCGTTAGAAAAGCGGGACGTTGACATCGTCATCATCACATCATCAGATTAGTTTGAAAAACAGCCGGACTCAGCTTGACGGGACTCTGGAGGCTGTGATCCCACAGCCATAGTCTATGCCACAGCCTAACTAGCCCTATAAAACACCCAAGAAGAAGAAGAAGAAGGTAAAGTTGGGGGCATACGCTGTGGCAGTGCGTGGCCTCGGTGTTCATATCCGTGATATCGGCCCTTGAGCCTGTGGTGGGAGGGAGCCCATCGCCTCGGGACACAGGGCCAGTGTGACATCCGGGTTACCACAGTTTACCTTCTCCAGGTTTCCCCAGGTATCCATTTATCCACCAGCCCGAAAGGGAGAATGAACAGCTGGGTGGGCTGCACGCCGACTGCCCGGGCCGGGGTCGAATCCGGGCCCGCGGAGTAGTAGCCAGGCACGCTGACCACGGAGGCTCGGTAATATTCTAGTGTAAAAGCACATAAAAAAGTAAAATTGACCGGAAATGTTATCAGGCAATGAGTATGGGTCAAGGTGAAGGGAAGTTTGGGATGTGCTGGACAGCTAAATGAGAAGACCAGAGAGAAGTTGGGCGTGAGTTGATGGAAAGCTGTGCTGATATTAGTTCTGCTACTCAGCTCTACATGGTATTTATTTATTTTATTGCCATTCCCAGGTTTTGTTTTTGTTCTTCCATCTCATTTTCTTTGAGGGGGTCATATGGGTGTTTAGATAAATTATTTGTTGTGCAAGTGATTAATAGTAACCATTATTACCGTGGCAATCTTGACTCCCCTGCCAATTGACTGAATGGCCGCCATGCCATGTGTAGGCTGTTCAAAGCGAAATATAGTTAGGGTCAGGTTAGTTAAGTTTGATCTTTTATACATGTGGTACGTGGTCTTTGCACTGTTCGGCAGCGATGAAGTGATGAGCCACGGATTTACGTCGCCTATGGCAACGTAGACCTGTGGGTTACCGCATTGCTTAGCAAACCATTTGGACAAGTTACAGTTTCACCCAACCAACGATTTTCTTATGTGGTTCATGTTTTTCTGGTGATAAATGTAGTGAATTGCATGATTTTGTACTTCATTTCCGTCGCAAATGAATAATAATCAATATTACAATGTCAAACATATATTTATAAAAGGTAGATTAGGTTAGGTTCGTTAGGTAGGTAGGTTAGTTTAGGTTAGATCAGATTAGGATAAATTTAGTTTAATTAGATTTGCTATGTTGATTATTTACAGGAAATATGCGTGATAGGCTTTGTACTACACCGTTGTTGTCAGTGGCAGCAGAGAAGATTTGGTGGTGAGCCACGGGTTTAAGTTGCCCGTGGAGGATAAGGTTCCCACTTTTCTTTGCTGATTTCACATTTGAGTTTTACCTCTATACTCTTTCCTATGCTTTTCAGGTTAGTTTAAAGGTAATATATATATATATATATATATATATATATATATATATATATATATATATATATATATATATATATATATATATATATATATATATATATATATATATGACAACAAAATAGTATGTCATAGTTGATTAAGTAAAGAACGAGATATTGGCACATGAATTATACCATTCTTGACCCAATGGACATGGTCATATTATAGTTATTATTCATTTGTACAAGAAATTATACCTCAAAACACTAAAGAGCTTAAAATATATCAAATGGACGAAGAAAACAACAAATAAAGGAAACAGGACTAATTTTTTTTTTTTTTTTTTTTTTACAGCAAAGGAGACAGTTCAAGGGCACACAAAAAGCAAACATTAATGAAAAAAAAAGCCCGCTACTCACTGCTCCTAAAAAGAATCCAAAGAGGTGGCCGAAAGATAGGTCAGTTTTGGGAGGAGAGGTGTCCTGATACCCTCCTCTTGAAAGAGTTTAAGTCGTAGGCAGGAGGAAATACAGATGAAGGAAGATTGTTCCAGAGTTTACCAGCGTGAGGGATGAAAGAGTGAAGATGCTGGTTAACTCTTGCATAAGGGGTTTGGACAGTATAGGGATGAGCATGAGTAGAAAGTCGAGTGCAGCGGGGCCGCGGGAGGGGGGGAGGCATGCAGTTAGCAAGTTCAGAAGAGCAGTCAGCGTGGAAATATCGATAGAAGATAGAAAGAGAGGCAACATTGCGGCGGAATTTAAGAGGTAGAAGACTATCAGTATGAGGAGGAGAGCTGATGAGACGAAGAGCCTTAGCCTCCACTCTGTCCAGAAGAGCTGTGTGAGTGGAGCCCCCCCACACATGAGATGCATACTCCATACGAGGGCGGACAAGGCCCCTGTATATGGACAGCAACTGTGCAGGGGAGAAGAACTGGCGGAGACGGTACAAAACGCCCAGCCTCGAGGAAGCTGATTTAGTAAGAGATGAGATATGAAGTTTCCAGTTGAGATTTTGAGTTAAGGATAGACCGAGAATGTTTAGTGTTGAGGAAGGTGATAGCTGGGTGTTGTCAAAGAATAGGGGATAGTTGTTTGGAAGATTGTGTCGAGTGGATAGGTGGAGAAACTGTGTTTTTGAGGCGTTGAAGGACACCAGGTTCTTCTTGCCCCAATCGGAAATAATAGTAAGGTCTGAGGCTAAGCGTCTGCAGTCTCCAGCCTTGAGTCGTTAAGTTCCTGAAGGGTGGGTCTTCTATTAAAAGAAGTTGAATAATGCAGAGTGGAATCATCGGCGTAGGAATGGATAGGACAGTTCGTTTTGGAAAGAAGATCATCAATGAACAACAGAAAAGAGTGGGAGATAGGACAGAACCCTGTGGGACACCACTGTTAATAGATTTAGGAGAAGAACAGTGACCGTCTACCACGGCAGAAATAGAACGGTCAGAAAGGAAACTGGAGATAAAGGTACAGAGAGAAGGATAGAAACCGTAGGAGGGTAGTTTTGAAAGCAAAGATTTGTGCCAGACCCTATCAAAAGCTTTTGATATGTCCAGCGCAATAGCAAAAGTTTCACCGAAACGGCTAAGAGAGGATGACCAAGAGTCAGTTAAGAAGGCTAGGAGATCACCAGTAGAACGCCCTTGCGGAACCCATACTGGCGATCAGATAGAAGGTCAGAAGTGGAAAGGTGCTTTTGAATCTTCCGGTTAAGGATTGATTCAAAAGCTTTAGATAGACAAGAAAGTAAAGCAATAGGACGGTAGTTTGAGGGATTGGAGCGGTCACCCTTCTTAGGTACAGGCTGTATGAAGGCATACTTCCAGCAAGAAGGAAAGGTAGATGTTGACAGGCAGAGGCGAAAGAGTTTGACCAGGCAGGGTGACAGCACGGAGGCACAGTTTTTAAGGACAATAGGAGGCACTCCATCAGGTCCATAAGCCTTCTGAGGATTGAGGCCAGGGGCATAGAAAACATCATTTTGAAGAATCTTTATAACAGGCATAAAGGAGTCAGAGGGGGGATGAGTAGGAGGAATATGCCCAGAATCGTCCAGAGTGGAGTTTTTAGAAAAAGTTTGAGAGAAGAGTTCAGCCTTAGAGATAGATGAGACGGCAGTGTTGCCGTCAGGACTGAGGAGTGGAGGGAAAGATGAAGAAGTGAAGTTGGAGGAGATGGTTTTGGCTAGAGAAAGCAAGGTTTTGACATTTTCTATTAATGAAAGAATTTTTGGTTAGTCGGAGAATAGATTTGGCACGATTTCGGGCAGAAATGTAAAGTTCATAATTAGCATTAGTTTGAAGGCTCTGGTACCTTTTGTGAGCTACCTCTCTATCATTGACAGCACGAGAACAAGCGTGATTAAACCAAGGCTTTTTTGCGTGAGGAGTAGAGAAAGAACGAGGAATGTATGCCTCCATTCCAGAGACAATCACCTCTGTGATGCGCTGAGCACACACAGAGGTGTCTCTATCCTGGAAGCAATAATCATTCCACGGGAAATCGGAAAAGTACATCCTCAGGTTGTCCCACCGAGCTGAAGCAAAATGCCAGAAGCATCGCCTCTTCGGTGGGTCCAGAGGGTGTACAGGAGCGATAGGACAGGATGCAGAAATAAGATTGTGATCGGAGGAGCCCAACGGAGAGAACAGTTTGACAGAATAAGCAGAAGGGTTTGAGGTAAGGAAGAGGTCTAGAATGTTGGGCCGATCTCCAAGACGGTCGGGAATACGTGTAGGGTGCTGGACCAACTGCTCTAGGTCGTTGAGGATAGCAAAGTTGTAGGCTTGTTCACCAGGATGGTCAGTGAAAGAGGATGAAAGCCAAAGCTGGTGGTGAACATTGAAATCTCCTAGGATGGAGATTTCAGCGAAGGGAGAGTGGGTCAAGATGTGCTCCACTTTAGAATTCAAATAGTCAAAGAATTTTACATAGTTGGTAGAGTTAGGTGAGAGATAAACAGCACAGATGTATTTAGTAATAGAATGACAGTGAAGTCTTAACCAGATGGTGGAAAATTCAGAAGAGTCAAGGTCGTGGGCACGCAAGTGATGTCGTTGCGCACGTAGGCGAAACATCCAGCTTTGGATTGAAATTTATGATAGACAGAGTAGGAGTGAACAGAGTAGAGATTGCTGTCATTAGCCTCAGAAACCTGTGTTTCGGTAAGGAAGAGAAGGTGAGGTTTAGAGGAGAGATGATGTTCCACAGAATGAAAATTAGAGCGAAGACCGCGAATGTTGCAGAAATTGAGAAAGACTAGAAAATTAAGTGGAAAATGGACATATCAGTTTTGGATATACATAGTGTCAAATGAGGAAAGATTTGCTGTTGCTTTGACCTCTACACTCCTTCCTGTGTTTTCTTGGGAGGTTTGAAGGTTAGTAGAAAATGTATATGCCAACACAGGAGTAGTGGGTTAAGTGGGGAAAGAGATATCAGCAAGTGAGTGAAACAATCCACCCTCATGTCAAGTCATAGTGTGGTTATTATTCATTTGCACAACAAATGAGGTATCAAAACACCCAAATTAACTATAAATCTTTCAAATGGAAGAAATATACCGATAAAAGGAAGTGGCAAGTAAATAAATATTTACTCTAGTTGTATCAAAGATCATGAAATTGTGGCATCATAGCGTTCAGAAGTTGGATGATGTTTTCTCAAAATTTGGAGTTTTGCACAAAGTGTTGTCAGAATAAAAACTAGATGTAAATTAGTACAGACTGTCCACCAGTCCAACAGTGTTCATTGAAATGTAAAGTTTATTTAATTATTTACTTTTTTGGAATTTTGCTCCGTACTGAACTGCAAATTTCCAGCAACAATATCCTTCTACATACCTTTTCATAATATATTTTTTCCTCATTTGACACTATGTATATCCAAAACTGATATGCCCATTTTCCACTTAATTTTCTAGTCTTTTAGTTATTACTTTACTTTCTGCATACAATATTTGATGATTTATATGTGTTATAGGATATATAGAGGGCAGGATAAGGCAAACCTGTAATCCAGCAACATATCCCCTATTAAATTGCCGGGACCAACAGTGCTGGATCAGTGATTGTTGTCTGTGTGTTCAGAATAATATAGAGTACATCTGGTTCCTAAAAAGATTTTTTTTCGTGCCAGCCTATAGCGTCGGTAGACTTTCTTGAGGGGCCTGGATGGTAGTCGGGCCCAGCCCGTCATGGCACAGGCAAGTGTTTTTTAGTGGCGCCATCTTCTCTTGGCTCATGCTGCCCCCCGGAGCTCATTCTTGATTCACTTGGACGGTTTCCTCTAGAGTCCGGGTTAATTTGTGGTCTTCAGGACAGCATGTGGGTAGTCTTTAGCTTAATTTGGTGCTAGTTTTTAGTTTTCAATTTATTTATTATGTATTCAATTGGGCATTATCATTAGATGAAAAAAAAAATAAGCTAAGCACATAAGAAAATGAGTTGTGACCATCTCAAATATACATGATTACTATTCATCAGTACCTTTCCATTCAGTAAATAATTTGGTTCCGCCATTAAGTTTTGATAACTTTCTCTAAAGGCCTGGTTCAAGTGCATTGCTATCCTGGATCCTTTCTTTGAGCTTAATAGGAAAAAAAAATAATGTCTTATAGTTATAAGTAAAAAAAAAAAATTTAGTTCTCGCTTGTCTCTGTAATTTCACATTAATTACTAAAAATGGTTATTTGTTTACCCTTTCGGAGCAGTGCATTTTTTAACATTATAACTGGGCGACCATTTGGTCGCCCAGTGATGAAAAATGGTCGCCCAGCAAAGCGATTTTTTAAGTACTGGGCGACCAGATCAAATCCTCAAACTTTATGAGGATTTTTTTGTAAATTTAAGACAGCTCTTGCATTGGCCTTCTATCTCCGTTTTCTTTCATTTGAGAATTCGTTAATATTGAAATTTTCTCCCTTACTGATTTCAGTGTTTTTACATAGAGTGAGTATGATAGTTTATTATAACATAATAAATTATCAAAATAATAATAATACATTTATGATGAAATAAACAGCCAAGCATATAATGGTGGAAGTTTTCCATCATGTAGCTATGTACAGCAGATACGAATGTGACTTGTTTGTTTTCAAAGTCCACCTGACTGTGGTTGTCCCGAGAGGTAAGAAAACGTTTTGTTACTTTAAATATCAGTGCCGAATTTAGCTGCAGCATAGAGCAGGGGTTCTCAATCTTCTGAAGGTTTGAACCGTTTCAGAACCCCACTGGATTGCCCAGTATGATCCCATAGCCTCTTAACTTGCCTGTCAAAATAATTTTCATCAGAAGTCCTATAACATGTCTGCCAGAGATCGAGTAACATACCCGAAACATTCACTTCCCAGATCCGTAAGAGGTAAGGCCCGTAAGGGGTATGGATACCCCTGGTTAAGAACCCCTGGTTCAGAACCCCTGGCTTAGAGCCTCACAATCTGCCTGGGAGTATTACACATAGGAGGGAGTGTTGCTATGGCGTGGTGTGTCGTAAAGTTTTTTTTTTTTTTTTTTTTTTTTTGGTATAGGAATGACGGTGAGAGTTGGGAGAAGTGGGAGGGCGTGTCCCCCGCCGCCGGCTGTAACGTGCTCTTGCCAGTATATGAGAGAAAAGGGCCCCTGGGTCTTGTGTTATATCTAGGCCTTCCTCCCAGATTGTTTAAGTAGCCAGACATAAGGAAAACAGCATAGTAAGTCCTTATACCCCATCATGGACCAGGGTCAGCTGGTGTAGTTTAATAAAAAGGCGCCTCACTAAGTCTAGATCCGTTAATATTTAATATGATTATTGATTAAGCACATATTTAAAGGACCATTTCATCAATTTATTTGCCTCAGTGTGACTTGGAAGTATAAGATAGGGCTGATGTTGATGTTGTTATTATTATTATTATTATTATTATTATTATTATTATTATTATTATTATTATTGTTGTTGTTGTTATTTTATTATCATTATTGTTATTATTATTATTATTATTATTATTATTATTATTATTATTATTATTATTATATGAAATTATATTTCGAGTTTGGTAGTAGATTATCACAAAATATTATTCATTTATATTTTTCACTTTTCAGTAATTAAAAGAACTCAAGAGTCAAGACTCAAGTCTCAAGCATGGCTAAACGTATCACAGATTATTTCAGTGTTCCAGCTGCAGCAAAAAAAAAAAAAAAACAGCTGGATCAATATCTCTCAGTTCTGATGAGACACCTTCTAGAGATTTAGTGACCCCGTTAACTGGGTCTGACAATTTTTCACAGAGAGGTGGTGGTAAAGAGGACAGCCGTGATATAACGCCAGCATGCCCAACAACGATAATAACAGGAGTTACAGAAACTTCATCTAGATGCAATGTAAGATGGCGCCACTATAAACACTCGCCTGCGCCAGAACGGGCTGGGCCGACCATCAGGCCCCACCTGGAAGAAGCCTTGGGCCGACCATCAGGCCCCACCAGGAAGATGCCTACCGGCGCAACAGGCAACGACGTAAAAAAAAAAAAAAAAAAAAAAAAAAAGTGATATTCTCACACAGAAGGAGGAGTGTACAGAGACTGAGTGGTATAAAGGATGCAAGGTTGATTTTTTTTTTTGGCTACTTTCCTCATATCCTAATGTACTAGAGAAAACGCGATTAGAAAGGCGACAAGGTTTAAAATGCACAGTGTGCTACAATCATATTTCAGAAGCAAAGAAGTATGCACGCAATGGACAAGTGCCAATGGCTGATGGTTTGAGATCAGATGGCAAAAGGGAACTGAAGAGAATTATTGATCATCTGAAGAGTGATGTCCACAAAGCTGCAGTTTGTGCAGAGGAGACCCAAAAATTCTAGTTAAGTCAGTCTGACGAACACCCATGGGTAAATATCATGAAGTCACATGAAGCTGAAACTGTATCCCAGTTAATCGAGTTAGCAGTTGATGTGCATAATGACAGCAAGCAAATGACATTATCTGCGAATTCATGGCCTAGCCGATCACTGCCAAAAATGCATTCTAGCAACCAGATCTCTGTATACCGTGAATATGGGCTAGATGCATCCTTTTGTGATTTTCAGCCACCGGCATCTGCATTTCATTATCGAGATCCAAATGTGTATCGAGAGATGCTTGACACTGTTGCTGAAGTAGTTATGGAAGCTACTGTTCAAGAAATAATTGATGCTGACTGCTTTTCACTACAAGTTGATGGTTCTGTTGATAAATATTCAGTTGATAACAAATTTATTACTGCTCGTTTTGTGGGGAGGGAAAAGAACATGAAGAACATTTTCCTTGGTGAAAGTCATTCCGAAAACGTGGGGCTGAAGGATTAATGGATGCTGTACTGACTAATTTCAAATACCTGGGTATTGGCGAGGTGGCAAAGAAGAAGCTGACCGGATTGACTACAGATGGCGAAAGTGCAAATATCGGAAGGAAGTCTGGGTTATGGGCCAAGCTAGATGAATATCAAGGTAGAGATCTTCTTTGTGTATGGTGTGTGGCACATCGATCAGATCTAGCATTTTCTGATTCAGAGGCATCAGTGACTGAGATCAAACATTGGAGAACAAATATCAAAGCTGTAGCATCTTATTACAGAGCTTCTGCAGTTCGAACAGATGAGCTTAAGAAAATTGTTGCGGAATCAGGCTTTGCTT
>NW_026111298.1:0-16115 GCF_024679095.1 Eriocheir sinensis | reverse complement strand
ACGCACACTCTGGGTCTTTAATTCTGTCGTCAGACTGTGCCGAAGTTCCCTGATATCCGGATGCACGTCACGCCCTCTGCACATCATTCAAACCCGTATCACCCGTCTCGTCAGCATCTGCCTCTCCTGCTCATCAAGGGATTCTAGGAGCAAGGTTTTTTTTTATATTATCTTAATTACTTGTGGCATTCTGTGGCATGCACCCTGTCACTTGACCAGATTTAGGGCCGTATCCTCACACGCTTTCATCTCACAACCAATACTTCCAAAGGTCACAAAGGAGATTAGTCGGGATCTCATGAATGTTTTTTTTTTTCGTACAGGATGCAGAAGCCTTGTCACGCTACCATTAATCTCGTAAATCTACCCATGGAAATACCCACAACGACCTCTACGAAAGCCTTATCAAATGTGGGTGTGTGAGCCCCGAAATGTTTGAAAATATGGGCCTTACTTTATGAGGCATCTTCTCACACATTTCGGCCCCCACACACAAACATTTTACAAGGCTTTTGTTAAAGCTGTTGGGCAACGGTGCCAGATTGTCGTACTCAGTCGCTTATATTTACCGACGTCCGACCCATATCTGTCTCCTGGTCCCTAATAACAAGATTCATCTATATTCATCGTTAAAATAGTTAATTCCTGATGTTTATTGGCAATAGTTAGGCTCTGAGTACGATATCATGGCAACGGTGCTGTGGGGATTTCTACGGATAGTTCCATGACTCTGGTGGTAGTTTGACAATGCTTCTGTACCATGAACGCAAAAACAACACGTATGAGAACCAGACTAATCTCTTTTGTGACCATTTGAAATATTTGTTGTGAAATCCGAAAGCAAACACGGACCATACTCCCCCCAGCCACAGAGCCGGCAGTCAATATAACACTTGTGGTGGCGCCTGGGGTTCGGGTCCACGCACAATATTCTCACTGGATAGCCTTCCGCGGCCCATGTGTATAAAATAATAGCCCGCCGCGTGATCAAAGATTCAAGGCAATGGAAGTGAGCGCCTTTGTAAAACGCCCCTTGATCCACTTCCACCTCTGTCGACACACACACACACACACACACACACACACACACACACACACACACACACACGCACGCACAAGCACACACAATTTCTCCTTCCTCTCTCTTTTCCCCACACACTCACGTTCCTCCTCCCCTCCCCCCCCTCCCATACACACACACACACCCACACACACACACACACACACACACACACACACACGCACATATTCATAAGCTTTAGGAGTTACGTGGAAGAAAGCGATAAAATACGGGATATAAACGAGCTTTGATTCAATTATGTAAAGCTATGAACAGGTAAGAACTGGCAAGGGTAAAAACACACACACACACACACACACACACACACACACACACACACACACACACACACACACACGCCGCCGTTCCCACACACACACACACACACACTCACACACAGACAAACACAGAACTCTTATTGTATATACGCCCATCCCCTGCGGACACAATCATCATCAGCATCAGCTTTCACGGCCTTATCATCTCTATCACGGGGACTAAAACTCCTTCCATCGCCACTCCAACACACACACGCCGATAGGATCACACACACACACACACACACACACACACACACACACACACACAGGGAGAGTCCGGATGTTGGGAAAAGTAGAGAAGGAGGAGGAGGAGGAGGAGGAGGAGGAAGAAGAAGAGTATTGGAAAACGGGAGGAAAGAGTGAGGAGAGGAGAGAAGAAGGGAGAAAAGAGATATAGATAAAGGAAAAGGAGGAGGAAAGAGGAAAGAATGGGAAATGTAAGGATGAATGAGACGAGAGAAACAGATAGATAAACAGAAGAAAGGCGCAAAATATTGGAAAAAGACGAAGGAAGAGAAAAAGAGGCGAAAACAAGAGAATAGGAAAGAGAGAAAAGGAGAGGAGAAAAGGAATAAAAATAGGGAAAGAAGGAGAAATAGGAGGAAAGAGAAAAGAAAAGGGAGAAGAGAGAAACAGATAGAAAGAAAACGACAGAGAAATGAAGGCTGGAAGAAAAAGCGAAAAGGGGAGAAAATTAAAACAGCAATCAGGGAGAAGAAAGAAAAAGGGAAGGGGAGATGGGAGAGACACACATACATAGAAGGTCCTTGAGGTTTGTTGATGGCCAAGTCTTTCAGGTGAAGCCAAAGTATACGTCCTTGAGTGTTGCGGGCGGGAAGAGGGAGGGAGTGAGCGAGGGAGTGAGAGTGAGAGAAAATCGAAAAAACAAAAACAAAAAAATCATTCGTTTGAGGTCAAGGATTGATTAGTGAGCGATGAATTGAGGTTAGAGAGAGAGAAAACAGACACAGACATCAAGAAAGACGGATAAAGAAACAAGAGGATAGGAAAGAAAGATAGATAAACAGAAAGAAAATAAGAAAGAAAATAAGATAAACAGACTAACAAACAAAGGCAGCAAGGAAAAAACAAAACAAAACAGACAGCAGAAAAAGAGAGACACAAAGAAACGAGCAGAAATAAAAGAAAATAACCAGAAAAAAACACAAACAAAATAAAACACACACAGAAAAAGACAAACATAAATCTCCCAGACGAACGGACGAACGAACAGTCAGACGGAAGCTTATACCTAAAAATAAAACATAAAGCAAAACAATATTAAACGAAAATAAAAGATATATAAACTAATGTATGTCCGGAGGGAATAAAAGGCTCGGCCACTCTCTACACACAAAGGCGGGGAGTCAAGGAGGCCCTGAGCTCTTAGTCAAACCCAGGGACGTCCTTTTAGCATTAAAGATGAACTGTCGGTTGTGTTGACATGTTCCCTTCATAAATCTCGCTCCTGCCTTCCCTTCTTCCTTCCTCCTCTTCCTTCTCTTTTTCGTGACATCTCCTTTTTCTTATTCCTAATGTTTTTGTACCTTCCTTCTCACACTTTTCTCCTCTTCCCTCTTTTTTTTCGTCTCTTCTCTATTCCTCCATTTTTTGTTGTTGTTTTTTTCTCTCCTTTTTTCGTCTTTTTTTCGTCGTCTTTCTTTCTTCTTTCTGTTTTATTCATGTTTTCTCCTTTACGTTCTTCTTCCTCCTCTCTTCCTCACTTTTCCTCTCTTATCGTCATTTTTCTTCTCTTCCTTCTTCCCTTTTTTGTTTCTCTTTTTCATTTCCTCTTTTCTTCTTCCTCCTTTCTTTTTTGTCTCATTCCTTTCTCCTTCTCCTCATTCCTTTTTTTTTTTGTTTCTCTTTTTTTCATTCCTCTCTTTTCTTCTTCCTTCTTTCTTTTTTGTCTCATTCCTTTCTCCTTCTCCTCATTCCTTTTTTTTTTTGTTTCTCTTCTCTTTCATCTCATCTCCTTTTCCTCTTCCTCCTTCGTTTTTTGCCTCTCATTCACTTTTCTCCTTTTCCTCTCTCCTTTTTGTTTCTCTCTTCCTTTTCTCTCTTTCGTCTCATTTCCCTTTGCCTCTTCCTCTTCCTTTTTCCTTCCCTGTCTCACTTTTCTCGTCTTCCATTCCTTTTTTGTCGCTTTCCTTTCCTCACTTTTCTTTCGTCTTTTTTTTTCTTTTCATCTTTTTTTTCTTTCTGTTGTATTGATGTTTTTCTCCTATATGTTTTTTTCTTCCTCATCTCTCCCTCACTTTCCTCTCTAACTCCAACTCATATTTCTCCTCTTTCGATTTCTTCATTTTCTTTAACTTTCTATATTTATTCCTCCGTTGTGTTGACATGTTTCCTCCTAAACGTTCCACTTCTTCTTCTTCATCCTCATCTCTTCCTAAGTAATCTCTATATTCATCTTTTCATTTCAGTTTTTCCTCTCCTCATTTATATATCAGATCTTTCAACTGATGCTTTTCATTTTTTTCAGCCTTTTTCTCCTCCTTCAATTCCTCTGGTTTCTCATTATATGCCTCATCCTATATCTAATGTCACTCATATTCCTCCTCCTCCTTCTCCTCCTCCTCCTCCTCTTGTATGTCTCACCCTCCATCTCATCATGACCCTTATCTTCCTTCTCGCATCCTTCGTCCTTCACCTCCTTGCTCACCTTTCCCATCAAGACAAATTGATATTCCGTGGAGTCTTGTGGAGGGCGGCTGTCATGTGTGGAAGGCGTGGCATTCACTCCTCTTTAGCGGCAGGTATTTGAGGTGACAAGTCTTTCTTTATTTTCTGTTGACCGACCACCTTCTTCGTGATCATTATTGGCAACATCGATCGGCGGGAGGGGGGCAACACCTCGGGGGATGTTTAAAATGTTTCACATGACTGCGGCCTTCAAACACAGCACTGAGGTTATATACTTGTTCACCTTATAAAATTATGCTGCTAGGCGCGGGATTTTACTTCAACAGGAGAGAGAGAAGGAAAATAAAAGACTTTATATATATACAACACTGACATTATACACTTTACTGGGGCCCTAGAATCACAGCACAGACGTTATATACTTGTTTTCCTTACCAGACAATCCTTCTAGGCGTGGGATTTTACATTTGCAGGAGAGAGAGAGAGAGAGTAGGAAAATAAAAGACATTATTCGCTAGAGAGAAAAAGATAACATGGGCAATGTGTGTGTGTACGGGGTGTTTACTAGAGTGGCCCCTTAAAAACAGCTGTACGTTACGTGTTCTCTCCTCGGTGCGTCATTCCTTCGGTAGGAGAGAGATAAAAAGAGCTCCGCCGGAAACACCTCGGGCGGCGTTCGGATGTTTACGACCTTGGACGAGTAAGGGCAACTCGAAATTTACGCCTCACTTCACAAAACAACTCTCCTCTTTACGTTTTTTCTCTCATTATCCACGAAGAGGAAATAAGAGTGGGGAAAAATGTGGGCCGTCGGAGAGAAAACACCTCCAGCGATATTCAGGATGTGTTTGCTGCGTCTTAATATAGCTCCGCCGTTACAGGCTCTCCCTATAAAACAACACTCCAAGGCTGCATTATTTCCTCGGCGGGCAACGAGAAGGAAAAACAGTGCTTCAAGGCCTCGTTATTTCCCCCAACGACCAAGAGGAGGGGAAAACAAAACACTGCCATATTCCGCGTGTCCATACTGACGGGGAGGAGAACGAACGCTGGCTGACCTCGCACGTTGGCATAAGTAGAGCAAGACATATAAAACTCTTCTCTTTGGTGCGGTATTGCCTCCGTCAGCAAACAGGAAGACGGAGAAAATATACGGAAGACCTCTGCGACACTGAGCAAGGATAGCACCGGCGTAGAATAACATGTTTTGTGACCTTGTACAGCAGGCCAAAGAAGTATTTATAGGCGGAGAAAATATACGGAAGATTTGTGCGACATTGAGCATGGATGGCACCGGCGTGAAATAACATGTTTGGTGACCTTGTACAGCTGGCCAAAGAAAGATCTATCTCACAAACGTCAGAATAGAGAAAGAGCGAAAGTTAAAGAGGATGGATGGGCGCTGTTCACTACCTGGCGTGTAATGCGTATAGTCTATATTTTACTCTTTAATCTCGGGTTGGTTTTAATTTGATGGCTTCCTGTGCGTATTAATTAAAGTTAGATTACCAGCGGACATAAAAACAATAGAATAGATAATGAACGAAAACTAAAGAGAAAGGAAGGACGCAGCTAAGTAAATGGCTTGTGTTTTGGGTCGTTTTCATATTGCTTCATGTTCTGAGATCGGATTGATTTTCTTGGTGGATTAGAATGTTGTGAGTAGTAAAATACTTCATAAAATAACAACAAGGACGAAACCATTACTTATACGAAAATAGTTAAAGCTGTCGACTAATTTTCCTACTAACTAATCAAACTGAAACAGGTTAACTCCATCAAAAATTAGCAAGGACGGACTTTTATGTTCTCATTCATGTTTGCCCTTGAGCTGCTTCCTTTACTGTAACAAAAAGTATCTTCTATTTAAAATTACGTTTATCCTTCCATAACTTTCTGCGTAGTGAAAACCTTCCCGCACATCGGGTTGTTGGCTAAACCTTCCACCGGTAAAAGAGATGTAACAGGTGAGCTCTCCCAAACACCGACTCTCCAGGTAAACATCACCCCTGCCCAGGTAAATAGAGGGGAAATGTACTTGAAGGGGATGATAATTTTAATCCGGAAGGCACTTGAGCGTGGAGTGCACCTAATTGGCATTCCCATACAAACAGAGTATTTACTCTTAAAATATTACTTGTGACTATTTACGTCGATGAAGGAACACACACACACACACACACACACACACACACACACACACACACACACACACACACACACACACACCACAGACACTAATATTTATCAACATTTCTAAAAGTGAAAAAATAGCTGACACACACACACACACACACACACACACACACACACACACACACACACACACACACACACACACACACACACACACACACACACACACACTGACGAGAATGAAATGAGATGAGTACGTAGATATAGTAACATGAGCTGGACGTAAAATACAATAATGATAATTCGTCGGTCATTTTCAGCACGCGGCTCCACTCAAAACACATTTTTTTTATCACATTTATGCGTCCCCGCGTGAATATCATTACTGGTGGACGAGTCGCGGTAATACGAGACCGATAGAAAAAAGTTACGGGTTTGCGTGCTGGTGGCGAGTGTTGTGTTGGTTAGGCGAAGTTAGGTTCAGGTTAGATTAGCGTAAGTTAGACAAGGTTGATTTAGGTTAGGTTTTCGTTAGCATTTTTTACGGTAATGCGAGAATGATAAGTAAATAAAAAATGAGAGGAGTTTGTGTGCTAGTGACGACGAGTATATGTGGTGTTGTTTAGGTTAGGTTAGGTTGAGGTCAGATTAGTGTAGGTTGATATAGGTTAGGTTTTGGTTAGCTTTTTTACGGTAATGTGAGAGCGATAGTTAAAATAATGAGAGGAGTTTGTGTGTTAATGACGAAGGGTTATTGAGTATATGGCGTTGGTTAGGTTAGGTTAGGTTCAGGTTAGATTAGTGTAGGTTAGACAAGGTTAATTTAGGTTAGGTTTTCGTTAGCTTTTTTTACGGTAATGCGAGAGCGATAGATAAAATAATGAGTGGAGTTTGTGTGTTAATGATGAAGAGTTATCGAGTATGTGGCGTCGGTTAGGTTAGGTTAGGTTCAGGTTAGATAGTTTAGGTTAGATAAGGTTAATTTTGGTTAGGTTTTCGTTAGCTTTTTTTACGGTAATGCGAGAGCGATAGATAAAATAATGAGAGAAGTTTATGTGTTAATGACGAAGGGTTATCGAGTATATGGCGTCGGTTAGGTTAGGTTAGGTTCAGGTTAGATAAGTGTAGGTTAGACAAGGTTAATTTTGGTTAGGTTTTCGTTAGCTTTTTTTACGGTAATGAGAGAGCGATAGATAAAATAATGAGAGGAGTTTATGTGTTAATGACGAAGAATTATAGAGTACTAAATAGATAATGACGAAATGAGATGTACGGGTTTGTGTGGTAGTATTGGAGAGTTACTGAGTGTATGGCGTTGGTGAGGTTAGATTAATGTAGGATAAGTAAGGATGAATGAGAATAAGAAAAGTATAGGCGTAAAAGAGAGTACTAAAAAGGTATATATATATATAATGACGAAATGAGATGTACAGGCTTGTGTGTTAGTATTGGAGAGTTACTGAGTGTATGGCGTTGGTGAGGTTAGATTAATGTAGGATAAGTGAGGATGAATGAGAGTAATAAAAGTATATGAGTAAAAGACAGTACTAAAATGATAATGACGAAATGAGATGTACAGGTTTGTGTGTGAGTGATGGAGATTTACCAAGTGTCGCGTTAGTTAGGTTAGATAAGGCTCAGGTTAGATTGGCATGTTAGATAAGGTTAGTTAGTTTTGGGTTAGTTTTCATTATTTATTAGTTATTTAGCTTCTAGTTATTAGTTTTTATTAGTTTTATTAGTTTAGTTAGTTTTCTTATTGCTATAGGTTTACCATTAATACAGCAAAGGAGGCATCTCAGCTATAAAAAAAAAAAAACAGAAAACAAGTACGCTATGTCGCTGCTCCCAGGTTAGGTTAGATTAAGGTTTTAGATAGGTTAGGTTAGGTTGGCTGCTGCTGATGGCGATAGAGCACTGAATGTCTTTCGATGTGGATTTGAGGTTTAAGTGTCCCGTGATGGTGCTCTTTCGGCCCAGGATGCTGCTTTAGTGCGTCTCGGCGGCGTCTCTCTCTCTCTCTCTCTCTCTCTCTCTCTCTCTCTCTCTCTCTCTCTCTCTCTCTCTCTCTCTCTCTCTCTCCCCCTGAATGGCTGTCTGTGGAGCTCTCAAGTATCAAGTTTTCGCCCTAATTAGTGGTGATTGTGTTTACGGCTTGCATGTTTTCGTTTTTGGTGACGCGCAATAAAAAAAAAAAAACGTAAACACTATTCTTTTTCACCTTGCTGTTCCAGGGTACACTTGAAACCGAATCTCTCTCCCGTTTTTGAGCTGTACGGTAACAATGGTCTTCGTATATACCTGTCTCTCCCTACCTCCTGTCTCTGAGCCTTGCAAAACTATACGCGTGGGATGAATGGCCATGCACTGTGGATATCTCTCTCCCTTCCTACCCTCTCTGAACCGTGCAAAGCCATACTGTTATTTAGTTAGTTATTTAGTTTTTAGTTATTAATTTTTATTAGTTTTATTAGTTTAGTTAGTTTTATTATTGTTAGGGTTATTAATACAGCAAAGGAGGCATCTCAATAACAAAAAAAAAACAAAAAAAAAAAAACAAGCCCGCTATGTCGATGCTCCCTGGTTAGGTGATTGGCACATCTGAGTTCTAACACGTTTTTCCACCTTCTGTATGTGATATGAGCCTCACTATAACCATATCAAGACGTCGCTTCATAACCCTCTGATGCAAACAAAAGACCCGTAGCCAAAGACCCGTACCACTCGTAATGACATCGGGGTAAGATCGTTGTGACTCCATGGTTTGTTCTGAAGGAGGAGGAGCTTAGTTGATTCTCCCCCAACTTATATATGTGGTAGAGACGGCCCATTTAATGCAGCTATATCGTACCATCGCTTCATACTCTAGTTCGTCACCGCTTGTTATTGTTGAAGAGAGTTGGTCATGACTTTACGGAGAGTGCGTGTTAACTGTACCCTGACGAGACTCGTGAAGGCTTGGTGGTGCACTGACATGATGCTGAGTGTGTGTGTGTGTGTGTGTGTGTGTGTGTGTGTGTGTGTTCTCGGAGGGCAATTGCGTGCCACTCAGGGGGATGAAATTAATGGCTTGACTTCCACTCTCCTGCATATTGTCTGGACGGGAATTGCTCACCTCACACACACACACACACACACACACACACACTCACACACACTACCACAAAACCGCCTACCAAATCATTCAACCCCCCCCCCCCTCCCCAACACACATACACACACACACACAAAACCCCTAACCCCCCTCCCCCCACCCCCCCACCCCACACGCAATCCAGCAAGCGAGTAAACAAATACACGAGCATATTAGATGTTGAGTAACACCGCACATCACGCAGAAGTCGCCTGTATAATCGTCTCGCCATAAGGCTGAGAGTCCCACATACCTGCCAGCGGCCAAACACCTGCACTTCTGATCCAAGGAAATCCTCCAGGCTCTCCTTTGCTCGACTGTTGGGTCTTGCTGGGAGGCGGGAGAACGATGGAGGCGGATAGACTTAGACGAGGCGGAGGCAGAGCAAAGACATCCCTCCCGCCCCGCCGCCATAAGGAAGGTTCTCCCGTGGCGCGGAACAATGAACAAGGGAATGCGTGATTTCGTTCGCAGGTGAAGAGGGGAGATAAGGGCGGACAGCAATCTCGCTTGTCTTTCGCTAGGCACTGCATAGAGAGGGCTTCAAGCAGACAAGGGGAGTAAGAGCATGCTGGGAAGAGTGGGAGGAGTATCATATCGCCACCCGTTGAGAAAACACTGAGAGATAAACCGTCTCGTTCACCCGTTCTTCAGCATTGATACGAAACAAAGTAAAGAGTATGCTGGGAAAAGAGTGAAAAGAATATCATATCAGCATCATTATTAGAGATGTTTCGTTCACCCGTTCATATATAGGAGCAGCGAGTAGCGGGCTTTTTTTTATTGTTGTTTCCTTTTTTGTGTGCCCTTGAGCTGTCTCCTTTGTTGTAAAAAAAAAAAAAAGCGTTGATGCGAGACAAGATCGAATGTTATGAGGTCTATATAGGCGACAGGACGATACAAAAAGGGTTTCACTCAGAGAAGTTGATATATTTTTACAGCAAGGGAAGCAGCTCACAAGGGAAAAAATGAAAAACAAAAAAAATAAAAGCCCGGTAATCGCTCCCCTCTCTAAAGAAACAAGGATGCTGGGAAAAGAGTGAGAATATCATATCAGCATCATTATTAAAGATGTATCGTTCCCCCGTTCATAAGCGTTGATGCGGGACAAGATCGAATGTTATGAGGTCTATATAGGCGACAGGACGATACAAAAAGGGTTCCACTCAGAGAAGTTGATATTTTTTTTACAGCATCATTATTAGAGATGAATCGCTCCCCCGTTTATAAGCGTTGATGCGAGACAAGATCGAATGTTATGAGGTCTATATAGGCGAAAGGACGATACAAAAAGGGTTCCACTCAGAGAAGGGAATATATTTTTGCAGCAAGGGAAGCAGCTCACAAGGGCAAAAATGAAAAACTAAAAATAGAAAAGCCCGGTAATCGCTCCCCTCTCTAAAGAAACAAGGATGAATGGCCTGAGGAAAGAGTCAAAGTAAAAGTATGCTGGTGGTAGTTCTGTCCTCATCAGTTGGGAAGTCGCGCCTATATACATGTTGTGTGGCATTGCTCACCCTACATCGTGCTGCATAAACAGGGCTTCACGAGAATAGAGTGAAGTTAAAACAGTATAGGGCATCCCTGTTATCAGTTTGGATCTCGCTCCTGCATGGGAATATGTTGTGTTGCCTTGCTCACCCTACACAGCATTGCATATAGAGAGGGCTTCACGAGGACAGCGGGAATTAAAAGCAGTAGAGGGCATCATTGTAATCAGATGTGGAAACACTTTTTTGTGGACTGGGGATGTGTTGTGTTATATCGCTCGTCCACCAGGGCTGATGCGAGCAAAGTGAAAGGTCACCGTATATAAAAGGTTACAAACGTATAAGGTGATGTAACTGATTAGTATGGAGAGAAGCGTAGGATACACAATACCTCCCTCGTTACTTTTTTTTTACAGCAAAGGAGACAGCACAAGGGCACAAAAAAAGGAAACAATAAAAAAAAGCCCGCTACTCGCTGCTCCTGACTTACTACTACATCCATTGAACCTCAGATATCCATGAAAAGAAGAAAAGAGAATGGTTCATTGATGTTGTAGAATACCTTTTTGAATACCCTCATAAACCCTTGTGTAATGAGGCACCACTTTTAAAAACACTTGCAGATACAACGTGGTGAGCGAGCCTAGTGGATGTATGGCCCGAGTTTGGTGTTCAGGATTCACGAACCATACCGGCCTTGATTCTCGCACATATTCTAAAACACTTCGGGGCTTACACACCCAGACTGGATAAGGCTTTCATGTTGGTTATTGTGGGTATCTTTACGGGTAGTTTTATGAGCCTAGTAATAGTCTGACAAGGTATCTGAACCATGAACGTGAAGAACACCTTACACACCCAGACTGGATACGGCTCTCGTGTACTAAGGATTTCAGAGGCTGTGCGGCCTCGTTTTTGGGGAATAATATCGTAACGAACAATCGTATCGGTACGAGATTTTGCGACAGTGTATTTCACACACTGCCTTAATTTTGAAGGGTATCGCCAACCGCCACAAGTAGAGAATAAAGGCACTTGTCCCTATACCAAGAGGGTAAAGTCATCAGTGTCAGGCAAAGATACGAACACAACTACCAGAGGCTCCGCCCACCTTGTTCCTCTTCCCTCCATCTCCCGCCTCCTCCCTTCTCCCTCAATATCTCTCTCTCTCTCTCTCTCTCTCTCTCTCTCTCTCTCTCTCTCTCTCTCTCTCTCTCTCTCTCTCTCTCTCATGTAGCTTCGTAACTATAATGAATGAAAGGCATGCATTAATTGTAGTGGCGTTATATACTCTTTCTAATACTGATAGGCATCCTTTAAATAAAGTTGAGAGTAGGGTAACGTGTTACTTACATAGCCTAATTACCTCCGTAACTATTGGTAGCGTAGTGGTTTGGTGGTTTATGGTGTACGTTTTCGTAGGGCTATTGTATAGCATGTACCTACTGATAAAAGTAATGGTGCTCTTATCGCCAAATTATAGTGGTGCTATTAATTTTATTGTCAGGGAAGAGCTGAAAGTATGGTAACGGGAAGAATTGCGAAGGTATAACAACAAAAAACAAACGAGAGAGAAACAAATACAAGCGAGCAATCGTTCTACCATCAATCATGGTAGTCATCATTTACCACCTCACCCTACTCTCACATGTCATTACGTCCACGGCCCAGATGTGTATCACTATGCTCAAAATTAAAGTCCCAGTATCACATCAAGCATGCCTTAATTGAAAAAAAAAATCATTCTCGAGTATGTATGTATCTTCCAGAGAGAGAGAGAGAGAGAGAGAGAGAGAGAGAGAGAGATTGAGGGAGAAGGGAGGAGGCGGGAGATGGAGAGAAGAGGAACAAGGTGGGCGGAGCCTCTGGTAGTTGTGTTCGTATCTTTGCCTGACACTGATGACTTTACCCTCTTGGTATAGGGACAAGTGCCTTTATTCTCTACTTGTGGCGGTTGGCGATACCCTTCAAAATTAAGGCAGTGTGTGAAATACACTGTCGCAAAATCTCGTACCGATACGATTGTTCGTTACGATATTATTCCCAAAAAACGAGGCCGCACAGCCTCTGAAATCCTTAGGTTATTGTGGGTATTTTTATGGGTAGTTTTATGAGCCCAGTGATTGTCTGACAAGGTATGTGAACCGTGAACGTGATGAACACCTTACACCCAGACTGGATAAGGCTTTCGTGTAGGTTATTGTTGGTATTTTTGTGGGTAGTTTTATGAGCCCAGTGATTGTCTGACAAGGTATTTGAACCATGAACGTGAAGAACACCTATGAGAACCAGACTTATCTCCTTTTTGGTCTTTGGAAATATTCGTTGTGAGCCGAAAGCGTCTGGGAATACGAGTTTGTCAGTCTCACCGAACGTTCAATTGCATGACGCACGGCCACTCAAATGATTAATATTCTCATGACTCTGCTTCATCCTCCTCCTTCGAAGACTCATTCATATATACTTCCTCAGCATTCCTTCACGTAGTCCTCTAAAACCTTCTCTTCCTTCCTTTACCTCCTCCTCCTCGTCCTCCTCCTCCTGTACTGCTCTTTCTTCCTCTCTCCCTCTCTTTCTCTCTGCAGCACACAGTAACAACAACAACAACAACAACAACAACAACAACAACAACAACAACAACAACAACAACAACAACAACAACAACAATACAATACACTTCGTGACATGCATTCTGTTTTGTTATAGTTTTTTTTTTTTTTTTTTTTTTACATATGAGTGAAGGTTATAGAGATGTTCCCTCTTCCATGCTCTGTGTTATTTTGTTTTCTCTTTCCTTGTCTTTTACGTTAGACTGAAGGTTAGATAAATAATTCAGTCATCCTGTATCTGTTCTTTTATTTTATTTTTCTTTCTTTTACGTGGGTCAAGGTTGAAGAGATAGTCACTCAGCCTTCCTCTGTGTTCTTTTGTTTTCTCTTTCCTTGTCTTTTATGTTAGACTAAAGGTTAGATAAATAATTCAGTCATCCTGTGTCTGTTCTTTTATTTTTCTTTCTTTTACGTGGGTCAAGGTTGAAGAGATATTCCCTCAGCCTTCCTCGGTGTTATTTTGTTTTCTCTTTCCTTGTCTTTTATGTTAGACTAAAGGTTAGATAAATAATTCAGTCATCCTGTGTCTGTTCTTTTATTTTATTTTTCTTTCTCTTACGTGAGTCAAAGTTGAAGAGATATTCACTCAGCCTTCCTCGGTGTTCTTTTGTTTTCTTCTTTTTTTTTTTTTACATACGAGGGGAAGTTAGAGAAACTCCCTCATACTTTCGCTGCGTCCCGTAGTTTTCTTCTTTTGTCTTTATTTTTACATATGAGTGGAGGTTAAAGAAATTTCCTTATCTTTTTTTATTTTTCCTTTCTCTTTTGCATCAGAAAATTCCCTCTTTCTTTATCTGTCCTTTTGTTTTCTCTTTAATTTTCTCTTTTACACGTAATGAGTAAAGGCCAGAGAAAGTCCCTCATTCTATCTCTGTGTCCCTACCTTCCGACCCTCATTTCCTCCTGCCGTCCCTCCTTCATTAACTCCTTAACTCCATCCCTTCACCCTCCCCCTCCCTCCCCCCTCGTGCCTGCCCTCTGGTGGCGGAGATAGGAAACTTTCGAGACACGCACTTAATTATCTCCCGTCTTAGAGGAATGACCACTAAAACAAAGCAAAAAATTAAAGGCCCCACGAAATTGCCAGGGCTTAAACGTCACTTAATATAATAGTTGTGTGTTGGGGCATTATTATTATTATTATTATTATTATTATTATTATTATTGTTGTGCTGTTGATGTAGCTGTTGCTGTTATTACTGATTATCTTCTACTGCTTTCTATGCTGTTATACTACTGTAACTACTACTACTACTGCTACTACTACAACTGTACTACTACTACTACTAATAGTACTAATACTACTTATATTACTACTAATAATACACATAATTATATACGTATAGTAAGTTCCAAGTTCGAGATACTTATTGGGAAGTCATTCAGGCTTAGTAAGTAATTTAGTCTGCTACAGAATTGTCCCATTTTCGTAATCTGCACCCCCCCCCCTCTCTCTCTCTCTCTCTCTCTCTCTCTCCTACTGGCACACACTTCCTCATGTTGGTGTCCTGCCGTGTTATACGTGGACCAATTACTGTCATTAGATGATTTTAAAGCTGTCCTGTGACTTCCTGAAATAATAAAAATAAAAAATATCAGGGTGCTCTTTTAGCTCTGTAAATGATGTGTGGAATGGTAGACGCAGCAGTCTGCTGCTAGCTATGGGGTGAACCCAGTACTTTCTTCTGCGCTTTTTGCCAAGAGAGCACAGACAGCTGTTACCTCTACTACTTACCTCATCAGCGGCCGCCACCGAGTGGCTAGTGTGCGCACTGTGCAGGGTGCACCTACTCACCATTTTTCGTGGCGAACATTTTTTGTGGTGGCCACTGACCATGTCTCGTGTGAACCCAGCCTAGATTTTTGTCTTTTCTGATCTGTTTTCTGTTGTTTTTGTAGAGATGACACGATTGCCTTCAGTATACCTTCCTTTTACAACGTGTAATGAACGTGTCGTTACCTAGGTCATCTGGTTATTAAGATGGTCAGTACTGTCTTGCTGGCCCCACACCCCGCCCCTGGACCCTCGGGATCTCCAGCACCGCCGTGAACGCCCCGGGGGAGCCGAGGCGCTCTGCATGCCGGGACCCCTGGGCCCTGAGCTCGCCAGGGAGACCTTGGGCCCCCTGACGCTCCCCAGCCCCGCTGAGGCGAGGAGGGTTGGAGCAAGACTTGACTCTTAAACCACCAGACGGGAATATTAAGTTAATCGAAACTACCGTGAAGGCGCCGATCACGTCGTTTGTCGGATCCGGGATGGCAGAACGAAGAGCCGAAGGAACGTGACAGATCATCCTAAGAATGACCTTGGGAAGGTTTTCGGGGCAGCATCCGTTTCCCTCTTATCCTTATTGCTTCCCTGTTTGTTTATTTTGCATATTCCTTTTTTATTCTCTCTCTCTCTCTCTCTCTCTCTCTCTCTCTCTCTCTCTCTCTCTCTCTCTCTCTCTCTCTCTCTCTCTCTCTCTCTCTCATCCACTTTACTGTTGTTTACTATGGTTCACTTTTAAAGGCGGCATTGCCGTAATATTAACCCTCGTCTTAGTAGCCTATCAGCCTTACACACACACACACACACACACACACACACACACACACACACGTTGCCATTTGCTAACATCGTACATACATAAAAGAATAATTCCTCCTGTAGACTCTCCCGTGTCCTGCCTCGCCCGTGTTCACTTAAGCTCCCACACCGCTGACACTCACAACACG
>NW_026111297.1:0-16276 GCF_024679095.1 Eriocheir sinensis | reverse complement strand
CAGCTTGACCACCATATACCTACGTTCTTAAGCCACACTTTCGTAAAAAAAATCTTTTAAAAGGCATACTATACTGAGGTTACTGCTTAGAACAGATCCAAAATCGTCAAGCCACCCCACTGTATGGTACATGTATGCACACTCAAAGGAAATTCACAGCAGGAAAAACATTAATTTGCCTGGTTTGGTTCTAGTTTGCCCACTTGTGATGTTTGTGGTGGTGAGTGAACTATAGAAACAGTGAGGCCAAGTTGAACCTTTCTGTGAGCCTGAAACTATTTAAGCGCCTGTGGTGGCGGAGTTCACAACAGGCATTGAAAAGAGTCAATCATTTAGTGATTTCAGAGAAAATACTATTTCTATGATATTCAGCATCATATTTTGTCCAGAAACAAGCAGTCAGCATCTCAAAATTAGTAGGCTACCCTCTTGTGAATAATACTAAAATGCATAATAATATTAGTAATTCCTTCACAATGCTTCATTATTATAAATAGTGGCTTGGGTGGCGCCCCTAAGATTAGCCTAAACAAATAAGCCCTCACAAGCCAGCAGAGGCCCAATGGACATACTTCTGGACTTTTACTGAGCTTCCCCTCCCCAAAACCCCTTTGTTTTAACTGGGAGAAACCTAAGCCTCTATCACTTCCTTATCTTAATTCAGCAAACCTAACTTCACTCTAATGGAAGTGATATGGTATCTACAATATCAACAATGTGTTTGTAAACATCGTGTTCCGTGCATGCGCAGATCAGGATGGGATGTTTTAGGATAAGTGGATGGCAGATGACACAACACCGGCTCACTTATAATCAAAACCTTATTGCTTATGTTCTTTTAACTAATTTATTTATGGACCAATATCTTTTATTCAGAAAGCTATTTAATCAGGAAGGATAGGAGATTAATGATCACTATCGCTCGTTTTTTATAGAATCCGTAGTGAAAAATATTTCGTAGATATCGATGATAAAATATTAAAAAGTTAAAAAATGTTTATCAAAAAACTAAATCAACTTAAAACAAAAGTTAAAATAGTGAACATAATTCCTTTTTCATACATTCAGAAATTGAATATAAAGAGTAGACTTATATAAATGCATAAAATAAGACGATACGATAACATTTTTTTCTTTACCATGTCCTAAATACCAAAAGAAAGAGGAAAAATGAAAATATTTATCAGCAAATAATTAAGTTATTACTTATTTGAAATTATTACTTAAAGAACGCCTAAAATAGGTGTTTCTTGTAATTATTATTTAAAAAAATAATAGTAATTATAATAAGTTTTAATGATCGGATGATTGGAATGGTGATCGGAACAGCAGTACTTTAAAAAATGATTGGATGATCGGAATCGGATCAGTTGCCCAAACTGATCGGATGATCGGGGATCGGAACAGCAAAAATGTGATCGGTGCCCACCACTGCTCGAACCCATACGCTCCCAGCACCCTGCCAGAGCACAAGGTGCAGACTCTACCACGGGACCACGGGAGTCCCCCATTCACAGTCATTTTGTTTGTTTTGATCGTTACCAATGGCAGCGGTCGCCGCTATAGTATTTCCACGTGAAACTGACTGATCGGGTAGTGGCGGCTGCGGGGTTAGCCTAGCCCCGCACTTACCACTTACTCTCAACATTTCTCGCTTCGTCTGCAGCCACCACTACCCTATCAGCCAGTTTCACGTGAAATACTAAGCGGCGATCGCCGCCATTGGTAATAATCAAAACAAACAAAGTGACTGTGAAAGCGGCCCTTAGTTACTTAACAGTGCGCACTTATACACTTCACCCTGAACTTAGGTGTTTTTCTGACCTTTTCTTTCCCTGATTTTGCTTTTCTATGCCCTTTTGCTATTTTCACTATTATTTTTCACCGTCGCTGCCATGCATTACAGGTCAAAAGAAGAAGAAGAAGAAAAGGAAAACAACACTGGGAGATCTACAATTTTCATAGACTTGATAAAAAGAGTTTTGGACTGTGGTTCCCCAGCACGAGGTGTTCTCTTATCTTGTTAATCAAGTAGTAAACAAAGCAGCTCTGCCAGTCCATTTTACGAGTCTCTTGGTGGGCCATCTTCCACTGCTCCTCACTCCTCAGCCACTGCCGTCATCTGGTTGTTTACATACAGTCGTGAGGTACTCACGTACCCACGCTCATACTCACAACCGTTTTCCATCCATAAGGACAACCAACAACTCGCTCCCAGTTGGGCATATGGGCAACTGCGGTTGTCCATAACCCCAGTGGTTGGACACCGCCTTTTAAGGCAGCATGCATGACGTCAACGGTAGGTAGACCTGACCCGTACATGTCAAAGCAACGCGAAACTCGTGGCGGTAATGCGCGAAAGTCTTGATGGTAAGAATTTAGGACTAAGCGCTAAACTCAAGGATCACAAAACTCGGATAGTGCGAAACTTGAGAGGGTGCTGTACATATAAATTCATGGTCCTTACTTGGTCTTCAAATTTGATTTTTATAGGCCAAATGATCAACTTTACATAACATGAAAACCTTGTTTTTCATTATCCATTTTTACAGCATTTTGTTCTCAGAAAGTGATATATCCATTGTCCATTATTTTCTCTTGTCAGGTTGATACTTACAGTCTTGGGTTTTGCTAACATGGTGTGTGAATGTAAAGGTAAAGTTGGGGCATACACTAGTTGTGCATGGCTTAGGTACTCATCTCTGTCAAATTGGCCCTTGAGCCTGTGGTGGGAAGAACCCATTACTCAAGGACTCAGGGCCAGTATGATATCCACATTACTGCAGTTTACTTTTCCCAAGTTTCCTCAGGTACCCATTTCTTGACCAGCTTGAAAGAGAGGATGAACAGGTGAGCAATCTGCATAACGACTGCCTGGGCTGGGATTCGAACCCAGGCCTCTCCGAGCTAACCACTCACGAACCAACAAATGCTTTATTTCCATTTTTTTTCTTTTTCTTCAGCAAACACCACAAAGCAACCACTGCAAAGCTGGGATCCATTGTTTGTTTTGCTTTTCACCTGATATTTCTCAGAATGCAACAGTCCCCCGTGTGACCAAACTTGAGGATAAATTTGTGGCAGAAAATTCGATGGAAAATTCCTGAGAAACTAACCTGTCTGACCGCACCTTTAAGCTGCTGGTGTCACACTGGGTGTTTTTCCTCCAACCGCATTGGTAAAAGGGGCAACCGGCAATTCCAACTTTTCCAGGTGTGCATCACACACGGCCAAGGTCGGTTGCTTGTATTCACAATGTAAACGAAGCAGCTGCCCTGAATCGACATGGCGCCGTCTGCTAAAGTGTGGCTTGTGCTGTCGCTTCCCAAGTTATGGACTTGTTGCTACAGTTAAATGAAAGGAAGAAGCAGTTGTGGGCACAATCATGGCTTCAAAGACAGGAGGACAGGATTGTTTACCCAAACCTCGTCAGAGAACTGTGCTGTGAAGACAGACTCATTCTACAATTTTCATCGAATGGAAAAGTTATTTGAACTGTGATCCCACAGCACTGGGTGTTCTCTTATCTTGTCAGTTAAGTAGTAAACAAAGCAACTCTGCCAGTCCACTTTATGAGTTTCTTGGTTGGCCATTTTCCACTGCTCCTCTCTCCTCAGCCACTGCCGTTGTCTGTTTGTTTACATACAGCCGCACGGTTGCTTGTATCCCCAACCGTTTTCCATCCATATGGACAACCGACAACTTGCTCCCGGTTGGGTACGTGGGCAACCGTGGTTGCCAGTAGCCCCAACAGATGAAGGAAAACAGCCAGTGTTACATGGCCTTAAGGAATCGTGCGTGATGCCGATGGTAGGTAGACATGACCCGTACATGTCAAAGCAGCCTGAAAGCCGGGGCGATACTGTCTGAAAGTCAGGATGGTAAGAATTTAGGACTAAGCACGAAACTCGAGAATCTCGAAACTCGAATAGTGTGAAACTTGGGAGGGTACTGTGTACCCCCTGCTTTGGGTTGGTTGAAGTGGGCCCTGCAACCCTTCCCCAGAAAACATTAAACTGCCAAGAACAAAATAAGATGTAATGGTTGGCCTTGTCTCTGATCTGGTTTTGCTGCTGGGCTTGACTTAGAGGAGGGTTTCTTCAGTGCACTTGCTTTAGGTTAGCCTACTGCCTATGATGGGTGCATGGCAAAGCCTAGGGTAGCCCTGTATCCTGATGAGGGGAGGGCCACCTTGCCCTACTTTTAGTTTTAGTTGGTGGCTTGGGTGGTGCAAAAGTGAAACCTGCTTGCAAAACCAGGCCTGGGATCAACCTTTGGAGGGCTCTGTGTGTGGGGTCTTTGAAAGTTCTGAACCTCTCACCGACTGCCTTATCTTGTGAATGAGCTCGGAAGGCTGAAGGTGGATATGATGGGACTTGAGACGAGGAGGCCTGGCAGTGGCGAGATCAGTAGTAAGGAGTACACCTACTATACACCTGGTGCAATGGTGTTTGTTTTAAGCAGGTAGCTAGAGGCATATCCAGCCAACTGCAGCCATTTGTTGTTGATGTTGCTCCTGATGATGAGTGTATAATGCGAATGAAGCTGAAGTCTACCATTCCTTTCTCTTGTTGCAGTGTATGCTCCTACTGAGATGTGTGAAGTTGAAAATAAGGAGGTTCTCTACAGCAAATTTGACTTATCATTAAACCAATGTCCTCCTTGAGACACACTTCTAGTCTTGGACGAATTTTATGCTACTTCTGGTACTGCCAGAATTGGCTTTGAGTTATGTGTTGGTCCCCATATCCCTGGTACACCATCAGATCTCTCCTTCTGAATTTTCCAAGATCCAGGAGGTTTAGCATTGCAAGTTCTTGGTACCAGAAACTGGAGCTGCACCACTGGATTGGGTATAGTAATGCCAGATGGGTAGCCAAAGAGGCTGACCACATTCTTTTCAGCACTCATCGCAGGATCCTTCAGAACTGCAGGTTTTTTTGAAGTGTCAAATTCTTTGTAGCTGCTCATGGACTAGTTGTTGCATTGCTCAAGCTTCATGTTAAGTCAAGAAGGAACTCGAGATGTAACCATATTGTTTCATCTCAAGAGACAGAAATTCTTTTTTTATTCCCACGTGTAGATAGTAACAGCCTCAAATTGGTTCAATATGCTTGGCACCTTAAAGAACATGTAGATTTGTTGAATACCTTGAAATATGAAGTTTTCAAGTTGCAAAGGAGTGTTTTGGAGAATCCCCAAGATTAAGGAGTGAGTTTGCCTTGGGGAGATGCTGGAGAATATTGAGAACTTGAAGAGTCTTGCTGGGACACAGGAAGTATGGTAAGGATGGTAAAAGTTTATGATATTACACTCCAATTTTTTTTCTTTTAGTATGGTACCATGCAAAATTGCATTTTTTTTTTTTTTTTTTACATCCCTGCCTATTGCGCCGGTAGGCTTTCTTCATGGGCCAGATGGTTGGCCCAAGCACGTCGTGGCGCAGGCAGTTTTTTATAGTGGCGCCAGTTATGTATGATATTTCGGTACCTGTTTCTTAGCTTTTCACATCAAACCACACGTGCTTGAGGCTGGGTGTGGGCCTATCTTAGCTTCCTCTTCAGATGTTAGGGGAGATCAGTAGGGTAGCAACAGCAATAGGCGCACCTAACATCACCATAGCCGATCCAGGATTCAGGACGTTTCCTAAGTAAAAGAAGGTAATGTTATACAGTAAAACCTCACAATTTGCGCACTCATCATTTGCGTGGCCTTAATTTGCGCCATCGACCCACCATTTGCACAGGTGGTCTTGCCATTTACACCTCGCCAACTGTCCTGGCCGACAAGCTCCTTGCAACAGAAGATGAAAAGGAAGTTGCAGTGGTTGTGGTGGCACAGAGAGGTGAAATGCAATGGAAACACTTATATGTGTTTGTTTGGGCCGCCATATTAGCTGATGAAGTCATCACAGCACCAAGGCGCTCCAACTCTCAAAGCTGGGAAGGAGCAGACATGCCGAGAGGGTAACCCGTGCTGTGGCGTCACATGTTTGAGAGCTCTTGGAACATTCTGAGTCCCGATTCCCTTTCTCAAACGCAGCCCTGGGCTTCGTTTGAGGGCTGCGTTTGAGAGAGGAAATTGGGCCGCCTGGACTGCCCCGGGTCCTCTCAAACGTGTGACGCCGCAGCACGAGTTGCCAACTCGGACTGCGTGCTGCAGCCTGGTTTGGAGAGGTGGAGCGCCTCCGTGCTGTGATGACGTCATCAGCAAATATGGCGGCCCAAACAAACACATATAAGTGTCATTGCATTTTACCTCTCTGTGCCACCATGCTTCCATTGCATTTCACACCTTTGTGCCACCGTAACCACTGCAGCGTCCTTTTCATCCTCTGTTGCAAGGAGCTCGTCGGCCAGGACAGCTAGTGCTGCATGTTTAAACGTCATCAGGAATATCACACGGACGCCATTTTGCTGTCAGAACAGCTAGAGAGAGCAGAGGATGCCATGTTGCTGCCAGAACAGCTAGAGAGAGCAGAGGATGCCATGTTGCTGCCAGAACAGCTAGAGAGAGAGCAGCGGACGCCATTTAGCTTCCAGTGAGACGCCGCTGGTCTCGTGGTGACTGCGATTATTCGAGGTTTTCTACCTCACCTTTGCGCCACCATCATACTAATCCAGTAATCTGTTGTACAGTTAATTATTAATTTAACGTGTTTCCTGCCAGCTGACTTTTGTTTTTTTTTTTTTTTTTTTTTTTTTTTTTTAGCTGGTTGGGGGTTATGGGATGTTACCTCCCACATGTATATTTTCCCATAGGTAATTAGTTCGCCATTTGTGCATACACCATTTGCACACCTTCAGACCGCCCATATGTGCACAAATGGTGAGGTTTGACTGTAATTATATTTTGTAAAGAATCCTTATAACCAAAAACTAACTAAAATTATGAGTATTCTTTTTCTTGAACACAACATTCAATAAACAACAGAATATGAAAATACGTATAGCTACCGTTGCCAGATTGTCCTACTCAGAGCATAGTATTTAACGGCTTCTGACGCCTAACTATTGCCAAGAAACATCAGAATCTTACTCCTTTAACGATAACAATAAATTAGTTTCATTATTGGAGCCCAGAAGACAGTTTTGGGGCAGGATGTCAGGAAATATAAGCAGCTGAGTATGACAATCTGGCAATTATCATACCCTAAAATAGCATACTTTTACTGCACGAAGCAGGTGATGTCACTTATTGTCACTTCGTGAGCTTTCATATTTATCTATTTGTGTATATTTCATGGTGGCAAAACTTAAATTACTAGTTTCATTTTTACTAGTGACACGAATATGTGACTTTATCACAGTAGAATTTCACTCTAATAAGTGAATCAGACTCCACAGAAACATTACCAGTGTGTGTATGAATGAATATAAAGATGAGCACATACTTTGCTTTACCTCTAGGATGTCTCATGGATCATTAATAAATAAAAACAAAATATCCGGCTAAGCTACTCTTTTACAGTCCCTCCGCCAAGTTTGTACTCCACATTTGGTGATGTTAGGTGCCCCTATTAACCCACACTGTCTTGACCTGAACCCTGACTGCAGAGGCTTGGTATTGTGATTAGGAAGTTGTGGCTCCATCTCAGCCCTCCCAGGGGACTCTGAAACTTGGCATATGGTGATTAGCAGCCAGGCTTCAAATTCTTGTGGCACAATATCAGGTACAAATTATGGTATGATAATTTTATTATATCATGCTAGTACATTATGATGGTGATACATTGGTACGGAATGAAGTAACAGTTCTGAATTTTTGCTTTGGTTCTAAGTATTGTTACGCCACCCCCTACCACACACCATCCACGGGCAGGCAGGCGGCATGATCCCCAGAACAACCACATGGGCACCAGTCACTCACAGCGGCCCACACAGAACACCGAGGGGAGGTAGCATGAGGCAGGGCACAAAGGATACACGTTCAACGCTAAGTTCTAGTTTAATGACAGGTTCCTTACACAGTACAGCAACTCTCAAGGGCACAGAACAGTTAATCAGGCACAGAGGCACGACAGACATGCACACGGCTCACGAGCAGGGCATTCAGCTGAACCCCGCCAGCCCAGACACGTGTCACACTGCTTCGCCGCCACCCTCAACTGCCCTTCAGCAACTCTCGCTCGCAACTGCCGACTCAGCAACTCTCATACCCGGTGGCCGGAGGCCCCGGGCTCCCCTCTGTCTCTCTTGTCCCAACAAGTAGAGTTGCGCCATGCTGAGCTAACATTGCATCATGCTTCACATACAATCATTAACATACAGCACACTCGTAACACTACCCCCCCCCCCTCAAAGGCAGTCGACCCGGCTGCCCTAACATACAACAAACAAAACACATGAAATAAATCAAATTAATCAGTCCCTTGGACATCACTAAAGTCTCTTAACCATCCCGCCGATGCCTCTCGCCGCGGGCGCCGCGGGGCTGCGGGAGGCGGCAGGCCGGCGGTGGCACCCAGAGCGTCGGTCGGCCCCAAGTCCTTGCTCAGGTGCGCCACTGACGTCTGCCGCCTCGCTCGCACCGCCCATGTTCTCGTTCGCCCCTTGGTCGACCTCTGACACGTCATCGTCGCTGCTGCTGGGGCATACGTCCTCTCCTTCCCCGCCATGGCATCAGGAGTAGCGCCCTGGACCGTGGTAACGCCACAGCCGGTCCACGTGGACAACAGACGGGCGCGTTCGTCCCCGGCGCCTCTGGTCGGTGATGGCCGAGAGGGCTGCCACCACCGTGTCGGCCCCTCCAGGGGCTCTGTAGCTTCGGCGAGAGCCCTCGTTTACGGCGGGGGTTATGCAGCCGCTCTCTGTCACCCATGGAGTACCTCACATCCCTCATGCGCCGGTCGTATGTCTCCTTCATGGCTTGGCCTGTCACCTTGAGCTTGCCCTGTACGCGTCAGTGCACCTCAGCCAGGCTTTCCTGCAGTGCCGCTGTGAAGCCAGAGGTGACGGTGGGCAAGCTCATGTTGGGGGGCCGCCCCGTGGCCAAATCCACCGGTAGCCTAAGCTCCCGGCCGAACATGAGGCGGGCGAGTGTGTAGTCCGTTGCCTCATGCACAGCGGACCGGTACGCCATCAGCATAGCAGGCAGCTTGACGTCCCAGTCTTCTTGGCCTTCCCCGCAATACTTGGCCAGCTGTTGCGCAAGGGTCCGATTGAAGTGCTCCACCATGCTATCAGACTGCGGATGGAGGGGCGTCGTCCGGGTCTTGCGCATCCCCAACAGCTCGCAACACTCCCGGAACACCCGGGACTCAAACTCACGGCCTTGGTCAGAGTGCAGTTCCACGGGTACACTAAACCGGGTAAAGAATTCATTCACCAGCACGCCCACCACGGTCTCGGCCTCGTGGTTAGGGAGTGCATACGCCTCGGGCCACTTGGTGAAATAGCCCATCACCACACAGATGTACCGGTTACCCCGTGGCGTGAGAGGCAGCGGGCCGGCAATGTCCACGGCCACCCGCTCCATGGGCGCCCCCACGCAGTGCACCTGTAACGGAGCTCGGTTTCTCTTGGTGGGGCCCTTCTTTGCACTGCACACGTCACACACTCTACACCACTCGGACACGTCACTTTGCATTCCCACCCAGTAGAAGCGTTGACGGAGACGGCACAGGGTCTTTTTCTCGCCCAAGTGGCCACTGGTAAGTCCGGCATGTAACTCCCTCAGCACCTCAGCGCGCAAGGCTCGGGGCACTAACACAACCCACGCATTACCACCCACGCCGCTCAACGCCACCCAGCGCTTTACTAACACACCGCTCTTGTCTACTCGCAAAGTTTCCCACTGATCTACTAGGCACTTGGTGGCGGGGCTCTCCACCGCCACTGCCTCCCAGCCGGGGCGCTCCCCGCCAGCCTCGAGCCACTGGATGATGGGAGCGAGATCAGCGTCCTCACGCTGCGCCTTACGCCACTTGTCATCCCCCTCAGCGACGCCCGCTAGCACCTGCAGGCGGAGGCACAGAGGGTCAGAGTCCTTCTGGGCACAGTGTGAGCAGCCAGCCTCACACGGGCGTCGACTCAGACTGTCAGCGTTACAATGGACACGACCCGGGCGGTGGACGATGCAATAGTTATACTGCTCGAGACGCCCCAACCACCTCGCCAGCTGACCCTCCGGCGCCTTCAGCATCTTCAACCACTGCAGGGCAGCGTGGTCGGTCCGGACGGTGAACTCAGTGCCGTATAGGTACGGGTGGAAGTGCTCGAGACTTCACCACCGCCAGCAGCTCCTTCCTCGTCACGCAGTAGTTGCACTCAGGTCTACTGAACTTGGCGCTGTAGTAGGCCACGACGTGCTCACTTCCGTCCTTCACCTGTGACAGGACCGCCCCGACGCCCTCGGCACTGGCGTCGGTGTCCAACAGGTAGGGAAGCTTCGGGTCCGGGTAAGGCAGGACCAGTGCCTCCACCAGTGCCTTCTTCAGGCCGTTGAACGCGGCGTGGCACGCCTCGTCCCACAGGAAGCACGCCCCTTTCCTGGTGAGCCGGTGGAGAGGGGCTGCCACGCTGGCGAAGTCCTGCATGAAGCGGTGGTAGTACGTGCACAGGCCCAGGTAGCGCCTGACTTCCACCACATTGGTGGGAACGGGCCACTTCTCCACCACTGCCACCTTCTGTGGGTCGGTGCACACGCCGTCCCGACTGACGACATGCCCCAGGAACGGCACCTCGTGCTGGAAGAGCGAACACTTCTTGGGGCTGAGCTTGAGGTTGGCCTTCCTCAGCCGCTGTAGAACCTCCTCCAGCCGCTCCAGCTCCTCCTCGAAGGTGCTCCCAAAGACGATGACGTCGTCGATGTAGACGAGCGCTGTCTTCCACTGCAGGCCCTCCAACACCCTCTCCATCAGGCGCTCGAAACAGCCAGGGGCGTTGCAGAGACCAAAGGGCATGACGTTGAACTGCCACAAACCCTGCCCGAAAGAGAAAGCGGTCTTCGGCTTATGCTCCTCTGCCATCTCCACCTGGTGGTAACCCGACTTCAGGTCGAGTGTGGAGAACCACCTGGCCCCCACCAGTGCGTCGAGCGTGTCATCGATCCTAGGCAGGGGGTAAGAGTCCTTGACAGTCACATCATTCAGCGCCCGGTAGTCCACACAGAAGCGCTGCGTGCCGTCCCAAGGACTGTCTGACCGCTCAATCAGCCCCTGCGCCGCCAGCTCGTTGACAATGCGCTGCATTTCCTCCCGCCTGGCTGGTGCAATACGTCGGGGCGGGCTCTTGATGGGCACACTATTTCCCGTGTTGATGCTATGCTTCACCAACCCCGTGCGACCCAGATCCAAGTCACCCCTGCTGAACATGTCGGCGTACTAGGTCAGGGTGTGGCGCATCTTCTACGTCTGCGCCTCCGTCAGGTTAGCGGCGTTCCGGTGTGCCAAATCCTCCAGGAAGTCGGGCAGCGGCCCCACAGCGGCCGGCTCCTCGCTGCCCGACGTCTCCTCTGGGCGCTCCACAAGTGCCCAGCTTGGCACCAGCGGGTACCCTCTGGGCCTCGTCGGAGAAGTTAGCTACCAGCACCGTAGCTAATTCCTCCCCCGCCCCAACGAGGCTCCGTCCGACTGCCACGCCGTCAGCCAGCCGCAGGTTTTCCGTGGGCTCCACCATGCCTTCCGCTCCACGCATCACTCTGGACAGACGACACCGGACCCTGGCCTCCGTCCTAGGGGCAAGGTGCAGACGCTCAGCCGCGACTACCTCTGCACAGCCAACCTCCGGAAGCAAAGGCACGTCTTGACCGCGTACCCTCACCAGCTTCCGTCCGAGGTCGACACAAGCCTTGCTCTGTGTCAGGTAGTTGAGGTCCAGCAAACACGGCTCGTCCAGATTGGCGACGTACACTGGCAGCCGCTCCACAGCGCTGCCTACGCCGATACGAACCTCCACTGGGCCCTTGAGCTGCACACAGTGCCCCGTGACGCCGCACAGCCTCTGTGGCGCGTCTGGGAGTCACGTGGCGGCCAGCATATCAGGCCGAACCAAGGTCTTCTCAGCCCCAGTGTCCACTGTCAGGCGGCATGGCTTCCTGTCCACTGAGCCCTCCACCTGCATCGCACTGGTTATCCGGCAGCAGCTTACACAAGTCGGGGCCCGGGGACTGACGGCTGGGATTCAGCCCCCTTCTCCAGCCTGTCCGGGTTTCCCGCCTGCACTACCTCCTTTGGCTTGGGGCAGGCGCTCGAACAGTGGCCAGACTTGCCACAGTCCTTGCAGCAAGGCTGAGGCGTCAGAACTCAGTCGGTCAAGGGAACGTGTCCTTCGCTCCCTCGGACAACGACTGCGCATGTGCCCCTTCTTGCCACAGCCCCAACACGAGCCGAGAAAACCGTCTGGGCTCACCTTCCTCGACGCCGCCTTCTTCACCTTTGCCTTCCGGCCCCGGAGGTCACGGCGGGGCTGGGCGGCCGCTCCTAGGCCGCTGGTCGTCTTCAGGAAGGCCTCGAATTCCAAGGCCCTCGCCAGCGCCACCTGCAGGTCCCCAGGGTGCGCCTGCTTAACGTAAATCTGCAGCTGCTGGTCGTGCAGAGCGTCAACAAAGAAATCACGGGCCAGCACCACGATCATCTCTTCCGGGGCAGCAGGATACGACCTTCTGACCAGCGCTTCCACGTCCTGCGCCAGCTGCGACAGTGTCTCGCCGCGCTCCCGAGTCCGCTTCTTCAGGCGAGCTCGATACACCTCGGCCTGAAGGTGGTGCCCGAAACGTCGCCGCAGGGCCTCCGCCATGCTCCCGTAAGAAGCACGTTGGGCCGGCGGCAGGTGCCCCAACACCTCCACAGCCTCGTCCCAGCCCTGGGCAGCAGCTAGCATCTCAAACTGGGCAACATAGGCCTCCCAGGCCACCTTCCCGTCATACTCCGCCGGCTTGCGCCTCCCCGAACGGTGGGAAGCCGAGGGGCTGGATGGGGGAGAAAGCGGAGCAGGTGGGCTGTGAGCCGGCTGGCATGGAGAGGGCGGCGGTGAAGGCGGCAGAGAGGCAGGGTGAGTGTGTCCGACTCCGGCGCCAGCTGGACCCAAGGGGTCAGCTCCGATGGCTCCCCAACCTCCTGCGGCAGCTGCTGGCTCTGACACAACGCTGCGAGGCCCCAGGGGTTCTTGCCAGGGGCCCCACGAGGACCCCAGCAAGTCCGTCACCCTGGTGCTTGCTGCCAGCACGCGTGACACTTCTTGTTCCTCCCTGCGTGACGTTGCCAACTCTCGCCGCTGCCTCTCCGCCTCCACCTCCTCCCTCAGGCCCTGGACCTCACCTTTCAGAGTCTGCACCTCTCCCAGCAGCTCACTCTTAACGCTGTCGCAGGCCTTGTCGGTGTACTGCTGGGTTTCCGCCTTCAGGGACGAGAGACTGCTCTGGAGGACCTCGGCAAGATGGTGTGCCCTCTCGTCTGCCCTCTCTTCTGCCCTCTCAGTCTGCTCGCGTGCCCTCTCTTCTGCCTTCTGAGCCTGCTCGCGTGCCCTCTCTTCTGCCTTCTGAGCCTGCTCGCGTGCCCTCTCTTCTGCCCTCTGAGCCTGCTCGCGTGCCCTCTCTTCTGCCCTCTGAGCCTGCTCGCGTGCCCTCTCTTCTGCTCTCTGAGCCTGCTCGGGTGCCCTCTCTTCTGCTCTCTGAGCCTTCTCGTGCAGCTCTCTTCTGCCTTCTGAGCCTGCTGGCAAGGTGCCCTTTCTTCTGCCCTCTGAGCCTGCTCGCGTGCCCTCTCTTCTGCCCTCTGAGCCTGCTCGCGTGCCCTCTCTTCTGCTCTCTGAGCCTGCTCGCGTGCCCTCTCTTCTGCTCTCTGAGCCTGCTCGTGTGCCCTCTCTTCTGCTCTCTGAGCCTGCTCGTGTGCCCTCTCTTCTGCTCTCTGAGCCTGCTCGTGTGCCCTCTCTTCTGCTCTCTGAGCCTGCTCGCGTGCCCTCTCTTCTGCTCTCTGAGCCTGCTCGCGTGCCCTCTCTTCTGCTCTCTGAGCCTGCTCGTGCCCTCTCTTCTGCTCTCTGAGCCTGCTCGTGTGCCCTCTCTTCTGCTCTCTGAGCCTGCTCGTGTGCCCTCTCTTCTGCCCTCTCAGTCTGCTCGGGTGCCCTCTTCTGCGCTCTGAGCCTGCTCGTGTGCCCTCTCTTCTGCTCTCTGAGCCTGCTGGTGTGCCTCTTCTGCTCTCTGAGCCTGCTGTGCCCTCTGCCTCTTCTGCCCTCTGGGCCTGCTCGTGCCTCTCTTCTGCCTTCTGAGCCTGCTCGCGTGCCCTCTCTTCTGCTCTCTGAGCCTGCTCGTGTGCCCTCTCTTCTGCCTTCTGAGCCTGCTCGCGTGCCCTCTCTTCTGCTCTCTGAGCCTGCTCGCGTGCCCTCTCTTCTGCCTTCTGAGCCTGCTCGCGTGCCCTCTCTTCTGCCCTCTGAGCCTGCTCGCGTGCCCTCTCTTCTGCCTTCTGAGCCTGCTCGCGTGCCCTCTCTTCTGCTCTCTGAGCCTGCTCGTGCCCTCTCTTCTGCCTTCTGAGCCTGCTCGCGTGCCTCTCTTCTGCCCTCTCAGTCTGCTCGCGTGCCCTCTTCTGCCCTCTGAGCCTGCTCGCGTGCCCTCTCTTCTGCCTTCTGAGCCTGCTGCGTGCCTCTCTTCTTCTGCTCTCTGAGCCTGCTCGTGTGCCCTCTCTTCTGCCTTCTGAGCCTGCTCGCGTGCCCTCTCTTCTGCCCTCTGAGCCTGCTCGCGTGCCCTCTCTTCTGCCCTCTGAGCCTGCTCGCGTGCCCTCTCTTCTGCCTTCTGAGCCTGCTCGCGTGCCCTCTCTTCTGCCCTCTGAGCCTGCTCGCGTGCCCTCTCTTCTGCCCTCTGAGCCTGCTCGCGTGCCCTCTCTTCTGCCCTCTGAGCCTGCTTCAGCGCTCTCGTCTGCCCTCTTTCCATCTCGGCCAGCATGGCAGTGAACAAGTCCATCTGGCCTGGCTTCACCTCACCCGTGTCAGCTTGGCCTTGCCCTCCTCCTCACCCTCACGGCGGCCATTTTGGGACGCCATGATGACTGGCCTTCACTGTTCACTTATCCCCACTCCTTTGACACCAAGTGTTCATACCTACCACACACCATCCACGGGCAGGCAGGCAGTGTGATCCTCAGAACAGCCACACGGGCACCAGTCACTCACAGCGGCCCACACAGAACACCGAGGGGAGGTAGCATGAGGCAGGGCACAAAGGATACACGTTCAACGCTAAGTTCTAGTTTAATGACAGGTTCCTTACACAGTACAGCAACTCTCAAGGGCACAGAACAGTTAATCAGGCACACAGAGGCACGACAGACATGCACACGGCTCACGAACGGGGCATTCAGCTGAACCCCCGCCAGCCCAGACACGTGTCACACTCGCTTCCGCTCGCCACCCTCAACTGCCCTTCAGCAACTCTCGCTTGCAACTGCCGACTCAGCACCTCTCCTGTCTGGTGGCCGGAGGCCCTGGGCTCCCCTCTGTCTCTCTTGTCCCAACAAGTAGAGTTGCACCATGCTGAGCTAACATTGCATCATGCTTCACATACAATCATTAACATACAGCACATTCGTAACAGTATGATAAAGGAATCATGCTGTATTGTACTGCATGATCTACTCATAACCAATACAGGGCTTTGTCACATGAAACTAGAGCTCTCCTGAGGAGAGAATAGGAGAATTATGTCATGAGTCTCTCTGAGGGTGTAATTTAAGGACCATTGCAAGTGGCCTCTGACCTTCCTACCGAGCCCTGAAGAAGCTCTGCACCAAGTTTCCCACTCAGGTTAGCACTGTCCAAACACCAGATGGCTGCCTCATGTCAGATGGATGGGCAGAGAGCTCTTTGGGATGAGTACTTTGTGCAGTTGTATGCAGCAGACCCTCTGATTGGGTTACCTGCAGGGTTGGAAATGGTGTATACTGATCCATCCATTGACAAAAGCCCACTCTTTCTTGACAAGATCAGAGAGGCTGTGGCAAAGTTGAGGGGTGGAAAGGCAGCTGGTATTTGTAACATCAGTGCAGAGATGACCAGTGGGTTGCATGTGGCCTTGACTGCCTTATGGTAGTTTGGTACTATTCCTTCTGAATGGAAGTCTGGTTGTCCCTAGCTTGAAAGGGAAAGGGAACTGCCAGGATTCCAATAACTATTGCTATATTACACTGCTCAGTGTGCCAGGCAAGGTGCTTCTCCATCTGTTTCTTTTGTGGATTCGAAGCCAGCTGGTGAAGCTGCAGAGTCCTGAACAGTCTAGGTTCATGCCTGGTAAGTCAACACTGACCTTATCCTAATGGTTTGTGTACTGGTGGAATGCCAGTGTGAATTTCAAC
>NW_026111296.1:12500-16328 GCF_024679095.1 Eriocheir sinensis | reverse complement strand
TCAAAATGTAGCTTATCTAATCCAAGCTTCCTATTTCTTTTCTTCATTACGTCAGAACCACTTTTCAAAGCATGGCCTCCTTCCTTTGCGCTTTGGTTCGCGTCTCCGCTAACCTCCAGGGTCCTGCTGTAAACACTGAATAGTCTTACTTCGTCATTATTTTCCTTCTCTTTACTCGTGTTTAATCATTAACTCTAGTCGGTTCCACAAGAGCTGCCGGGCCTAATCCTTCAGGGGTGGACTTGCGGCCTTGGTATCACTGCTTGGGTGACGGTACTGGTTTAACCCTGGATATATAACGTGGTGTTTTTTTTCATAACAAATAACATGGTCCCTTTTCTGGTACCACACTTAACCCGTCCGATGCGATTGGCACGGATTTGGCCTTCACTGGTAGCCTGGTAACGCATGCTCCCAGGTCTTCCTCTGCCTCTGTGGTGGATAGTGGAGTGTTTCCCATGTGGTATTGGTGTGCTGGATATCCTCTCCCGTGGTGCAGGACTTTACATTTTTCCTCATTGAATTGTAGCAGCCACTTTTTGTTCCATTCCTGTAGCTTGGTGAGGTCTGACTGAAATTTCGAAGGCTCTGGTATTGGTTTGGGAGCTTACTAACCCATCATGGGGAACTGTGAAACTGGCCCCAAGACTCAGAAAGAAGGATCAGAGTATAGAAAGAGATAATCCGAGAGAAAAAGAAGAAAAAAGAAAGAGTATAGAAAAGCCTTACATCACGTCCTGGGCATCGAGACACTTTTGGAACTCCGTGTTTTGATAAGAAATATGTTCACCTTTATTTTTCTCGCTGTATAAAGTGTGTCACCCTATTCTGTGATCGATTCAGGGAGTTACTCTTCCTATAAAAACTAGGGTGTCTGGATCGCTGACAACGCAGAAATAAAAAAAATAAAAAAAGGTCACGTGTTATGGAAAATATACAATTCTTTGTCATTATTCTAAAAAACAACACATTCATAGCAATACACAGACTTAGTTAATGTATACAGCATATTAAAAACACAACTTCAATTAGGAAATAGCTGACATATGAGAGAGTTGTCTTCCTCCTTGACCCTCCCTTAGCTGTTTGTTGTCTTGTTTGGGAAGTAAAGAGGAGGAGGAGGAGGAGGAGGCTAAAGAGAAGGACAACTGGGATCTTTGTGGCAAGTTCCACCTAGCAGAGAGCAAACATCTAACATCCTCTCTATGCTATGTTTCTCTCTCTCTCTCTCTCTCTCTCTCTCTCTCTCTCTCTCTCTCTCTCTCTCTCTCTCCTTCTTTCTCCTCCCTCTTCTCTCTCCCTTTTCCACTTTCCTCCTCCTTTTTTCCTCTTCCTTACCTCACTTTCCTCTCCCCTCTCCTTCTCTTCCTCCCTTCATCTTCTCACTCTCTCTCCTTCCCTCTTAACCTCCTCTTTTACCTCCACCATCTTCCTCTTTCTCTCCCTCTCTCCCTCCTTTACCTCCCCACTTCTCTTTCTCTCCCTTCACTCCTCCCCAACACAGAGGTGACGGAGGTGAGGAAAAGGAAGATGGAGGGGAAGGAGGGGAGAGGAGGAGGAGGGGAGGGGAGAAGAGGAGGAGGAAGGGAAGGGAGGAGGAGGAGGAAGGGAAGGGAGGTGAGGGAAGAAAGCGTACCGGACATCTCATTTCCTTCCTCCTCCTCCTCCTCCTCCTCTTCCTCCTCCTCCTCCTCCTCCTCAGTAACTTTTCCTCCACTCTAGTTCCTCTTCTTCCTCTTGTAACCTTCCCTCCCTTCCCTCTCCTTATTTGTTTCAGTATTTCCTACCTCCTCCTCCTCCTCCTCCTCCTCCTCCTCATCCTCCTTCTCTCCTTTCTATCTCAAGTTTCTCTCTTTCTTTTCTCTATCTATACTTTCTTCTTTGCTGTTTTGACTTTGAAAATCGTAAGAATAAAAAAATGTCTTAATCGCTGTTTTTTCAGAATTTAACTTTTCTTTTTTTTGTTTGTTTATTGTTGGTATTTATATTTCTTTTCTACGTCTCTTGAATATTGTCTGATTTCCTTTCTTTTCTCTTTTTATACTTTCTTCTTCGCTCTTTTGACTTTGAAAATCGTAAGAATAAAAAAAAATGTCTTACTTAAATCATTGTTATTTTTTTTCAGATTTTTTTCTTTTCTTTTGTGTTTGTTTATTATATTTCTTTTCTATTTGTCTTGAATATTGTGTCTAATCTTTTTTATCTGTTTACACGTCGTTTATTTTCTTATCCTCATCTATATTTTCCTTTCCCTCTACAACCCTCACCATCTCTCCTCCTCCTCCTCCTCCTTCTCTCCTTTCTATCTCACTTTTTTTTTCTACTTATCTTGAATATTGTGTCTAATTTCCTTGTTTATCTGTTTACACGTGTTCACTTATACTCATCTATCTTTTTCTTTCCCTGTACAACCCTCTCCTCCTTCTCCTCCTCCTCCTCCGAGTCACCCCTTCGTCCCCACAAATAACGTGTACTGACCCTGTATTCTGTCAGCGGCGGTGCAGACAGGTTATCAAATTCGCCTACCACAGCATCCACACCGTTTTACCGCCCTATCATCATCTCCCACCTAAGCAGCATCTCCCACATATATTTAACTCACATCCCTCATCTCCCATCTCAACAGCATCTCCAAACACACTCTTTATCTCCCCACTTTCATCTCCCACACCCATCTTCCCATCGTCATCTCCCGCCTCAATAGCATCCGTACCCTTCTTTCTTCCCCCATCTCATCTCCCATCTAAACAGCATCTCCAAACACACTCTTATCTCCCCACTTTTATCTCCCCCACACACATATTTACCCTTCTTCCCATCGTCATCTCCCGTCTCAGTAGCTTTCATATCCCCCTTTCCTCCCAACTCTCATCTCCCATCTAAATAGCATCTCCTACACCCCTTTCCTCCCCAGCCTCATCTCCCAACTAAATAGCATCTCCCACACAGCTTTCCACCCCACCCTCATCTCCCAGCCTCCTTACCTCCTCTCCCTCATCTCCCATTTAATCAGCATCTCCCTTACACCAAACCTCCCCACCCTCATCTCCCACCCCTTTTGCTCCCCACCCTCTTCTCCAGACTCCATCACCTCCTCCACTCTGTATCCCAGCCCCTTACCTCCCCCATCATCTCCCAACCCCCTCACCTCCTCCCCCTCATCTCCCAACTCTCTTACCTCCTCACTCTCATCTCCCACCTCAACAGCATCCCTCACGTCCTTTACCATCTCTTTCTCTCCTCAAACTCATCTCCTCCCATTCTCCTTCGCTCCCACACACTTCTCCCTCAGTCATCTTCCCCCTCCCCGAAATCAGAGTCAGGGGTATAATCGGAAGCAGAAACGAGGTACGAGTCGAGAGCAGGAACAGGGGTACGAGACAAAGGCGAAAGCAGGGTAGGAAAGTTGGAAAGTTTCGTTTAGTCGGCGCAACATCTGTGGTCATATGCCGGAGAGAGACAGGAGGGGAAGGAATTATAGGAGAAGGGAACAGACCCCAGGAGACGGGACACAACCCCCGATTAATACCTGGTACCCATTCACTGCTGGGTGGACAGGGGCGTAGGGTATCGGAAAAGCCGCCCAAATTTTTCCACTCCGCCCGGGAATCGAACCCAGGCTCTCTCGGTTGTGAGTCGAGTGTGCTAACCACTGCACCACGAAGCCCCCAAGCAGGGTAGGAAACAAGGGCAAATGTAGGGCAGGACACAGACAGGTAAAGAAAGGGAAAACAGAAAAAAAAGGCAGGGACAGGTTTAGGTAGGGTACAGACGAGGCAGGGGCAGGTAGGGTCGGGTAGATATGAAGACAGGGATAGGTAAGGTAGG